>NC_083103.1:83147648-83420982 GCF_949774975.1 Lagenorhynchus albirostris
AGCTTTTAAATTTAATTAGGTTCCATTTTTTTTTGTGGTTTTTTTGCTTTTGTTTTTTGTTTTTTTTTTTTTTTAGGCTTTAGGACCCAATGTGGCTTTTTAAAAAAATTTATTATTATTGGAGTATAGTTGCTTTACTATGTTGTGTTAGTTTCTACTGTACAGCAAAAAGAATCAGCCATGCATATACATGTATCCCCTCCGTTTTGGACTTCCAGGTCACCACAGTGCATTTATATTCATTACTGTAGGAGGTGGATCAAAAAAGATCTTGCTGCAATTTTTGTCAAAGGGTGTTCTGCCTATGATTTCCACTAAAAGTTTTATAGTATCCAGCCTTACATTAAGATTTTTAATCCATTTTGAGCTTATTTTTGTGTATGGTGTTAGAGAATGTTCTAATTTCATTCTTTTACATGTGGCTGTCCAGTTTTCCCAGCACTGTTTATTGAAGAGACAGTCTTTTCTCCATTAATTTACCATAGGTGCATGGGTTTATTTCTGGGCTTTCTATCCTGTTCCATTCATCTATAAGTCTTTGTGCCAGTGTCATACTGTTTTGATTACTGTAGCTTTATAGTATAGTCTGAAATCAGGAAAAATGTTTTCTCCAGCTTTGTTTTACTTTCTCAACATTACTTGGTCTATTTGGTGTCTTTGTGTTTCCACACAAACTTTAGAATTTTTTTTTTTGTTCTAGATCTGCAAAAACTGCCATTGGTAATTTGATAGCGATTACATTGAATTTGTAGATTACCTTGGGTAGTATAGTCATTTTGACAATATTGATTCTTCCAATCCAAGAACATGGTATATCTTTCCATTTGTTTGTGTCATCTTTGATTTCTTTCATCAGCATGTGGTAGTTTTCAGAGTACAGGTCTTTTGCCTCCTTACGTAGGTTTATTCCTAGGTATTTTCTTTTTGATGTGATGGTAAATGGGATTGTTTCCTTAATTTCTTTTTCTGCTCTTTCATTGTTAGTGTATAGGAATGCAACAGATTTCTGTATATTAACTTTGTATCCTGTAACTTTACTGAATTCATTGTTGAGCTCTAGTAGTTTGCTGGTAGCACTTTTAGTGTTTTCTATGTATAGTATCATGTTATCTGCAAACAGTGGCAGTTTTACTTCTTCTTTTCCTATTTGCATTCCTTTTATTTCTTTTTCTTCTGTGATTGTCGTGGGTAGGACTTCCAAAACTATGTTGAATAAAAGTGGCAAGAGTGGACATACTTGTCTTGTTCTTGATCTTAGAGGAAATGCTTTCAGCTTTTCACCATTGAATATGTTGTTAGCCGTTGGTTTTTCATATATGGCCTTTATTATGTTGAGGTATGTTCCCTCTCTGCCCACTTTCTGGAGAGTTTTTATCATAAATGCGTGTTGGATTTTGTCAAAAGCTTTTTCTGCATCTATTGAGGTGATCATATGGTATTTATTCTTCAACTTGTTAATGTGGTGTATCACAACTTGTTAATGTGGTGATTGATTTGCTCATATTGAAAAAGGCTTGCATTCCTGGGATAATTCCTACTTGCTTATGGTGTATGATCCTTTTTATGTATTGTTGGATTTGGCTTGCTAGTATTTTGTTCAGGATTTTTTGTCTATATTCATCAGTGATATTAGCCTATACTTTTCCTGTGGTATCTTTGTCTGGTTTTGGTATCAGGGTGATGGTGGCTTCATAGAATGAGTTTGAGTGTTGCTTCCTCTGCAAGTTTTTGGAATAGCTTCAGAAGGATAGGTGTTAACACTTACCTAAATGTTTGAAGAACTCGCCTGTGAAGCCATCTGGTCCTGGACTTTTGTTTTTTGGGAGTTTTTAAATCACAGTTTCAATTTCAGTGCTTGTGATTGGTCTGTTCATATTTTCTATTTCTTCCTGTTTCAGTTTTAGGAAACTGTACCTTTCTAAGAATTTGTCCATTTCTTCCAGGTTGTTCATTTTATTGGCATATAGTTGCTTCCAGTAGTTTTTTATTATCCTTTGTATTTCTGTGGTGTTAGTTGTAACTTCTTTTTTATTTCTAATTTTATTGATTTAAGCCGTCTCCATTTTTTTCTTGTTGAGTCTGGCTAAAGGTTTATCAATTTCATTTATCTTTTCAGAGAACCACCTTTTAGTTTCATTGATCTTCTCTATTGTTTTCTTCATCTCTATTTCATTTATTTCTGCTCTGATCTTTATGATTTCTTTCCTTCTACTAAGTATAGGTTTTGTTTGTTCTTTCTCTAGTTGCTCTAGTTGTAAGGGTAGATTGTTTGTGATTTTTCTTGTTTCCTGAGATAAGATTATTTTGCTATAAGCTTCCCTCTTAGAACTGCTTTTGCTGTGTACCAGAGGTTTTGGATCATCGTACTTTCTTTCTCACTTTCCTCTAGCTATTTTTTGATTTCTTCAGTGATCCATTGGTTGCTTAGTAGCATATTTAGCCTCCACATGTTTTTGCTTTTACATTTTTTTGTAGTTGATTTCCAGTCTCATAGCACTGTGGTTGGAAAAGATACTTCATATGATTTCAGTTTTCTTAAATTTACCAAGGCTTGCTTTGTGGCCCAGCATGTGATCAATCCTGGAGAATGTTCCATGTGCACTACAGAAGGATGTGTATTTCTGCTGCTTTTGGATAGAATGCTCTATAAATATACATTAAGTTCATCTGGTCTAATGTGTCATTTAAGGCCTGTGTTTCCTGGTTGATTTTCTATCTGGATGATCTGTTCATTGATGAAAGTGGTGTGTTAAAACCCCCTACTGTTATTGTGTTACTGTCAATTTCTCCTTGTATGGCTGTTAGTATTTGCCTTATATATTGAGGTGCTCCTATGTTTGGTGCATATATATTTACAATTATTATATCTTTTTCTTTGATTGATCCGTTGATCATTATTTAGTGTCCTCCCAGTCTCTTGTAACTGTCTTCATTTTAAAGTCTATTTTGTCTGATATGTTTATTGCTTCTCTAGCTTTCTTTTGATTTCCATTTTCCATCCCCTTACTTTCAGTCTGTATGTGTGTCTAGATCTGAAGTGATTTCTTGTACACAGCATATATACAGGTGTTGTTTTTGTATCCAGTCAGACAATCTATGTCTTTTGGTTGGAGCATTTAATCTGTTTATGTTTAAGGTAATTATTGATATGTTTCTTTTACTGCCATGTTTTTAATTTTTTTTTGTAGGTCTTTTTTCTTCCCTTCCTCTTTTGTTCTCTTGCGATTTGACAACTAACTTTAGTCTTGTGTTTGCATTCCTTTTCCTTTTTTATGTATCTATTATAGATTTTCAGTTTTTGGTTACCATGAGGTTTTGATATAGCAGTCTGTATAGAAACACGATTGTTTTATGTTGCTGGTCTTAATTTACAATGTGTTTCCAATATCCTGAATTCGTACTCTCCTCTTCTCATGATTGCTGGGTTTGATATCATTTGTATGCATATGATTTCCTACCTTTACTGTATCTTTGCCTTTACTAGTGAGCTTTCCCATTCATAATTTTCTTGTTTCTAGTTGTGGCCTTTTCTTTTCATCCTAGAGAAATTCCTTCAGTATTTGTGGCAAAGATGGTCTGGTGGTGTGGAATTCTTTTAGCTTTTGCTTGTCTGTAAAGCTTTTGATTTCTCCATCAAATCTGAATGAGAGCCTTGCTTGGTAGAGTATTCTTGTTGTAGGTTCTTCCCTTTCATCACTTTAAATATATCATGGCACTCCCTTCTGGCCTGCAGATTTTGGGCTGAAAAATCCACTGATTATATTACGGGGATTCCCTTATATCTTATTTGTTGCCTTTCCCTGTTGCTTTTAATATTTTTTTTTTGTCTTTAATTTTTGTCAATTTGATTAATGTGTGTCTTGGCATGTTTCTCCTTGGGTTTATCCTGTATGGGACTCTTTGCATTTCCTGGACTTGGGTGACTGTTTCCTTTTCCATGTTAGGGAAGTTTTCAGCTACTATCTCTTCGAATATTTTCTCAGGCCCTTTCTCTCTCATGTCTCCTTCTTGGACCCCTATAATGTGAATGTTGGTGTGTTTAATGTAGTCCCAGAAATCTCTTAAACTTTTCTCATTTGTTTTCTTTCTTTTTTCTCTATTCTGTTCCACAGCTTTGATTTCCACCATTCTGTCTTCCAGCTCTCTTATCCGTTCTTCTGTTTCATTTTGCTCTTGATTCCTTCTAGTGAATTTTTCATTTCAGTTACCATATTGTTCAGCTCTGTCTGTTCTTTGTATCATCTTGCTCTTTGTTAAACATTTCTTGTGTCCTCTTGGTCTATATCTCCATTCTTTTTCTGAGATCTTGGATCATCTTTACCTTCATTACTCTGAATTCTTTTTCAGGTCGATTGCCTATCTCCACTTCACTTAGTCGTTCTTCTGGGATTTTATCTTGTTCCTTCATCTGGAACATATTCATCTGCCATCTCATTTGTCTAACTTTTTGCATTTGTGGTCCCACTCTCTGCCAGACTGTAGTTTCTTTTGCTTCTGGAGTCTGCTCCATGGTGGGTGAGACTGGTCTAAGAGGCTTATGTAGGCTTCCTGGTAGCAGGGACTGGTGTCTGCCCACTGGTGTGTGGAGCTGGGTTATGTCTCTTTTGTGGGCAAGGCCATGTCAAGGAGTATGTTTATAGGTGGTTGTGAGCTCAGGAAGACTTTAAGCAGTGTGTCTCCTGATGGGTGGATCCGTGTTCCTTCCCTATTGGTTGTTTGGCCTGAGACACCCCAGCATGGGAGCCTATAGGCTATTTTGTTTGACCAGGTCTTGGTGTCAAAATGGTGGCCTCTAGGACAGCTTATGCCAATGAGTACTCCCCAGTACCTCCACCACCATGTCCTTGTCCCCACAGTGAACCACAGCCGCCCCCTGCCTCCCCAGGACACCCTCCAAGACAAGCAGGTAGGTCTGGCCCAGGCTTCTATGAAGTCAATGCTTTTCCTCCTGGGTCCCGGTGCACAAGAGACCTTGTGTGCACCCTTCAAGAGTGAAGTTTCTGTTTCCTGCAGTCCTGTGGAATTCCTGCAATCAAACCCCACTGACCTTCAAATCCAAACACTCTGGGGGCTCCTCCTCACAATGTCAGGCCCCCAGACTGGGGAGACTGACTTGGGGCTCAGAACTCCACCAGGAGATTTAGGTTTAATGCAGTTAATGTCAGAAAACTGTAACAAGTTATTGAGAAGTGGGTAGTGTCGTGAAAATGGTATTTATAAGAAATTAGTTGGGTAGGGTTTGTAGGAGAGCCTGGTGGAGAGAATATTTGAGAGCATTGAGACTGGCAAATGCATGATTCTATTTGTTACATTGCATAGTTATTTACATATATGGACACTTATACTTCCAAGATTATTTGTTTGATTAAAGCCTTGAATTAGAGTGGCAATTATTAAATTTTTCACAAATCTGTAATTTTACATCTTATTTATATTTGACCATAGTCATGTTTATCTTTCATGGATTGTGGTAGTCTCTGAAGCAAGGCTTTAACTCAGTTGTCAGTACATGTTTTTTTCTTGCTTGCTCATCATCTTTCAATCTGTATTAAACTTATATTCCAGTGGCTGTTCTGAAGGGGGCTCTACTTTTTCTCCATTGGAGAAATTTTCCTTTTTCCTGTGAAAATAACTTTATCTAAGGAATGATAAATTACCTTTTTGACATTGTTATAAATAATCCCTGTTAATTCTTATCTTTGTGATATTAGTGAATTCTTCCTAGGTGGAAGGTACTCATATCAGACTGACTATTCACTTTAAATGCATGTTAACTGGAGTTTTTTTTATTACTTTTACCTGGAAAGGGTCAATAGTTAATTGGATAAGAAAGAGTCACATTTCTATTTGTAATAGAATGTCTTCTGTGATTCTTTTTATTTTTTTTGGATTGTCACAAGGCCATACAGCCCTATTTTATTTATTTATTTATTTATTAAAATTGAAGTATAGTTGAGTTACAATGTTTCAGGTGTACAGCAAAGTGATTCAGTTATAGATATATTAGTTGGATCTTCCCTCCCTTTGCCTATCCCTATGCAGTATATGACCATTCAAAACTACCCTGCTGTGAGGTTTTTGACCATAATAGGGATAGGCAAAGGAAGGGAAGATCCAAACATTTTATTTTTACATGGATAGTTAGACTACTATTTAATTAATATCAGGCCTCTGTATGTTTGCTGATTTTATTTACTTTTTATTTATTTTTAAATTTTTTATTTTTGGCTGTGTTTGGTCTTCATTGCTGCTCATGGGCTCTCTCTAGTTGTGGAAAGTGGGGGCTTCTCTTGCTGTGGAGCACGGGTTCTAGGTGTACGGGCTTCAGTAGTTGTGGCTCATGGGTCTAGAGTCCAGGCTCAGTAGTTCTGGCACACAGGCTTAGTCGCTCCGTGGCATGTGGGATCTTCCCGGACCAGGGGTCGAACCCATGTCCTCTGCATTGGCAGGCGGATTCTTAACCACTGTGCCACCAGGGAAGCCCCTGTTTGCTGATTATATTCCTCAACACTTACACATACTATGTCTGTAGTAATAAATTCCTGGACTACTCGGTTTCTGTATTCAATCCTATTTTATATACAAAAGCTACATTCTATTGGATTTTAAAAATCCCTTAAAGATTTTCCAACACAGCATTCTACTCAGTAGGGGAAAGTACTCTACAAAATTTATCCAGCAAATATTTTTTATTACCTGTTAATTAGCAGACATTGTGCTGGACATCATGGATAGATAAGATCAAGACATCCCTTCCCTCTCCCTGGAAGCCCACAATCTAATGGGAGAGAAAGAAAAGTGAAGTAAACAGACTACTACAGTACCCTGTAATAAAGGATAAAATAGGTGTATATGTTCAAGGTATAAGAACCCTAGAGTAGGATACTTAACATGTAGTAGAAGCTGGAAAGTCATTTTGAGAAATAAAATTTGAGCCATGCTTTGAACATGAACAGTGAAGAGCATGCCAAATAGAGAAGGCAATATGCAAAGACACAGACATGGAGAAATGACAGACAATTTAGAGAATTACGAATAGTTTGACATGATATGAAATTTCACCATCAGTAACGACTGTACCAAGAAAGGCTTTTTTTTTATGTGTGTGTGCCATTCTGAGGAGTTGAGACTTAAACTGGTCATTCAGACAGCATGATCACATCCAGAGTTCACACAGCAGCCATTACACTTTTGAATAGTACTTATTGTCAGATATTTTTACCTATATATTTTGTTGAGATCTGCCTCTGATTTTTATACACTGGTCATTTTTTCAACTGCATTACTTTAAATTTAGTCTTATTACTCTTTTATATGACCATCTTTCAGATATTTAAAGGTGTCACCTCCTTACCTAAGCTTTATTCTCTAAACTTAAAATTCCAGTCATTTCATCATGTTCTTCTTGGAACATTTCAACCTCAAAATGTGGCTAATGCAATTAATAAGTAGCCTAACCTGTGTGTAGCTATGTTCTTACCTTTTTCTGGATTCTGTAAATAGGTCTATTGGTGCCACTTATGATTGTATTAGTATTTTTGAATTTTTGCCACTGTTAATTACATTATATTACTGGTATATAAAAACTTTAAAACCCACAGATTTACTACTGTTTTGAGTCTGCCCTATCTTGTGATTGTGCAGGTGACTTTTTGAATCTATGAAGATTTTACATATACCCTGTTCAATCCAATTAATTTAAATTTAATTTTGTCTAGCATAATCATCTGTAGAGGTGCTTAAATCTTCAGTCTTATTTTCTACATTATCAACCCCTTATATTTTTGAATCTTGTGCAAGTTAGATAAATACACTTTAATATAAAGTTTTGATAAGAATATAGAATTTCGGAGCATGTATTACAGCATTCTGCAGGAAAGCACTGTTGATTACCCCATCAAAGATGATAATATACAAAATTGTTGGGATTTATTTGGCTAATCAGTTCTGAATTCACCTAAACCAACTAATATCTCCCTATCTATTTGTTTAATTCATAATGACTATGTTAAATGCCTTTTAAAATCAGAGTACATTATGTCTTTGACATTATCCGGACTGAAGCAAATGGAAATACTGTTAGTTTGCCATCCCTTTTTCTTAATGAACATTTGTTGAGTCCCAGAAATTTCAATTTCATTTTCCATGTGAACATGACCTTATTTAGAAATAGGGTCTCTGCAGATGTAATCAAGTTAAAATGAGGTCATTAGGATGAGCCCCAGTCCAATATGACTGGTATCCTTATAAGAAGAGAAGAGGAGGGAAGGGCAAGATGGTGGCACAGAAAAAACCCTGAATTCACCTCATCCCATGGACACACTGAATCTACTCCTACATGTAGAGCAGTTCCACCTGAAAGAGAGCCCAGGGCTGATTGAACAGCTACAGCACATAGAAGAACCACATAGAAACAAGTAGAAAAGATGGAGACATGATATCCATGGGAATCAACCCCTGCTCTGGTGCTGTGACCTGCAGTAGGCAGGGATATAACTGAGGGACCCAAGCACAGACCCACCGAACCTGGGACACAGAAGAAAAAACAGCAGTTTACAGGGCACCTAGACTGTATGGAAAAAAATTCATTTACTAAACCTAGAGCTTCTGTCAAATGAGCAGAAAAGTGCTGGAGCACTCTCTGAGGTCAGAGGTGCCAGCAAGCCTCTTTATTTGAGTCCTCCCAGGCCTCCTCCCAGACCATGCTGCTCCAGCTCCAGCCCCAGGCATCCTTCCAAGGCAGGCTTGAGTGCAACACTCACCAGGGACTGCCCTGAGCCTGGCCTGATCCAGCTTCAGCCACCCTGCTAAGACTGCCTTGAGCACGGTCCTCCCAGGAACTCCCTTGGCCTGGAATCCTCCAGCTTCATCCATCCCTCCTAGGAGGTCTCAGGCACATTTCTCCCAGGAACTTTCCCCAGCCCATGCCTGATTCAACCCCAACTTCCCTCCAAGGCAGCCTCAGGTGAGCACTCCCCAGGGACTACCCCAGTCCTGGACCCAATTCAGTTTTAGTTACTCCACCAAGGCAGCCTCAGGCACAGTGCTCCCCAGGGACCATCCCTTGCCCAGACCACTCCAGCTTCAGCTGGCCTGCCAAAGCCAACAGGCATAAGCATTCTACACAGGGAATTTTTCCACAGAATGCAGCTCCTTTAGACCAGGAGAGGTAGCTGTTTCACCCAAGTCATAGAATCAAAAACCTAAAGTCGAGGGAAATGAGGAAAAGGGGGAATATGTTCAAAATGAAAGAACAAATTAAAACCCCAGAAAAAAATCATAATGAAAGAGAGGAAAGTAATTTACCTGATGAAGAGTTCAAAGAAATGGTCATAAAGATGCTCACCAAACTCGGGAAGTACACACCACGGACTGTGCATTTTAATTGACTAATTTGGCTCTTCACCTTACAAATGACAAAGACTTGGAGCTAGATGGATGCTTAGGCTTTACCAAACAAAGAGAGAAGTTTCATTATTTCCACATGTCAAATAAAAGAAAAGGTACAGATGTGGTAACTCAACATAGCAAGACCAACTTGCAGAATAACATTGGGAATTGGTAATTTTCAGTAGTTCATCCACATTCTCTTGCACCTAACTAGGCATAGAAAATTTAATTCTTTCTCTAAATCCTTTTAAATTCATCAAAATTTATCTTTAGAAATTAAACAGTAACAGTGACTTCCACATTCTCTGAAGCCCTGTATTGAAGTCATTAAATGACAAATGCACTTCCTTGGGAATTTTCTGTGATTGAATTTTCTCTGATAGGAGAAGCACCCATTCTCCCTTCCCTTCCTTCCTTCTTTCCATCCTTCCTTCCTTCCTTCCATCCTTCCTTCCTCCTTCCCTCCTTCCCTCTTTCCTCTGTCTCTCTTTCATTTTAGAGCTTGAAGTTGAATTAGAGATAATCCAATTCAACTTTTTAATTTGAGACAATTAAGGCCCAGATAGGTTTAACAGTGCCAGAGCCAGAACTAGATTTTCCTGATCCAGGTCTTTTTGCACCACACATATTACTTCTTTATAATATAATAAACAAATATTATAAGCCTTGACACATATGTACTGAGCATTTACTGTGTGTAAGGTACTTTAATCAATATTGTTGAGGAAACCAAGGTGAATGAGACAAAGGTTATTTCCTCAAGTATTTTGCATTCTACCGAGGGAAATAAGTCACATATATGTGATAATCGACTTAAGAGTTTAAAAAAAAAGTCCTGGGTAAAAAGGATTTAAGTCTAAGCTCATCTTTCACTGCCCCCTGCTTTCATCTTTTTACAGATATCTTTAATTACAATTTTATCTTTGAGGCCCAGGCAGGAAGAGACTTTATCTTTGGATATAGTCAGGGTCAGACACATTCCCCTCAGTACCTGATTAGATGATCCACAAATGCCTCAACGTTGGAAAATCCCTCTTCTCCTTAGTTTACAAAGTATAGCATTTTTCAAAAGAAGTCTTCTATAGGAATCTAAATAAAAGAGAAAAAATATAAAAGCATGAAAACAAAGAAATATTTACCCTGCCCAGGTTTCTTGTCCTGATATATCTTAAAGTTCAGCCAGAGATCTGTTTTATCAGGACAGTTTACAGAGCCCCTTCCATGCCTCCCTTCTCTTAAATCCAAATGCTCAGAAAAGAACCCAGAGAATTTCCTACCTTAATTCCCTCCTTATGGCCAAGGAAAGAATTGGTACCGAGTCTCTAGTCACTCTAGCAAAACTGTATAATAAAGCATTAACTGTGTAAGGGAAGAAGCAATTATCTTTCTCTGTGTATTCTCTAAAATGCAAACAAAAGTCTTAAGACATTTCTTCACTCTTTGAGTAAGGTACTGCTTCCTTCAGTTTTCACAGTAGGGAAAATTATTTTTTCATAGAGTTACACAAAATTCAAGAGCTTTTCAAAAGAAAGTGAGATGCTTCTGGCTAGGATGAAGAGGACGGCTAAATAATGATAATAATGATAATAATAATAATATCAGCTACCATTTAATGTCCTTGCTTGTTCCAGAAACAAATCTTTTATTTCCTATATCTTATTTAATCCTCATAACAATTACATGAAAGTAGTAGTATTTTACAGATGAGATGCTAATTAACTCTTTTGATATCAGTAAGTAATAGGTCTTTGATTTAAACACAGATCTTCTCTGACCTCAAAGCCCATACATACATACTCTTTCTACTGTTAATGATACCTCCCTTGAAAAAGGCAGCATTCTAAATCTGTTGATAGGATGGATGGTGCAACTGATGCTCTGCTTGCTTTTTCAGTGCATTTAACAGCTCTCTGTGTACATTATTACAATAATTCATTTCCTTTTAAGAGGAAGAAAGGGGCCAACTACGTAATTTCTCTTTTGGTATTGTGTTTTTAAGATATACTTTTCTACAGTGCTTAATGAAGAGGGAAACCAAAAAACATATGAACACTTGCTTTTAGAAATTTTCCTCTTTTCACTATTAGTTTGTCAGTTTTATTTTACAGAAAATTTGATATTAAAAATGATTTACACTACAAATGATGATTTTTACTATATGCAAATTATACTTCAATTTTTAAAAGTGGAATAAAAGCTAATTTTTGATAATGATAAGCATTGTTACAGGAATAAAACAGGTAAATGAGATAGAGCAAAGAAAACTTTCTTTTTAACTTGAGTGATTTCCCCATATTTGATTTTGAACATTTCATTTTTAAATAGCTTTTTTTCAAGAAACAATTACCATATTTTAAGTTTGAACATACAATATATGAAAGGAAATCCCAATTTTAAATGCTGTTCTTTCACGCACATCTCTGTCTTCAGAATTAGGTATGTGTTATCTTAAAAATGTGCTTACAACTTGCTGTGACAACTCTTGGATGATGTAGCCCAAACTTGTTTCTGAAGTTTGGTGCTTTTGTCAGGGTAAATGTTTCAGGATTGAGAGCTGATGGGGATGGGGATATGGCTGACAAATGGCAAGTGTATGGGTAAGCAGGAAGTTCTACCAACAAGGAGAAAGCTATCCACATCAGTATGAAGGGGGGAGGGGAAGGTCACTAATTTATTATTGTATAAATACAACGGAGTACGTGGATACAGTAACCCACAAAAACCAGGAAGTCATGGTAACATTTCACACAAGTTAAACAGGAAAGTAGAAAATATACAATAATAGATAGGCTTCTAGATTAATTTTGGAGGTATATGTTTATGATTCAAGGAGTGATGAAGCCTGCAACCTTGGTGACATCTTTGCATAGTAAAACCAGAGACAGGGCTTGTCTAGTTCCTGGAGAGATCCATTTTCATTCCAATATGTTAGAGCAAATTCTTATTCTTCATTCTCCTTCTTTTCCTCCGTTCACCCTCTTCTTTCTCCTCTCCCTCCTACCCTTCTACTTTCTCTTCCTCCTACCCCTATACTTCGTCCCTTCATCACCCCCCTTATTTTCCTCTTCCTCTTTCTCCTCCGCTTTCTAAGTTTGTGTTTACAGTAGTAATGGCAGAGCCTTCCCTTTTTTATCTGTGACTCATTCCTTGGACTAGAGTCAAGCTGAAATGAGGATTAACACAGGCATTTTAAAGCCGTTTTTGACAGAATTGTGCATCCAGTGTCATCCTTTTAATTTCGAGAGTTAATTCAACCATTATAACAGTAAGCGAAAGTATAGATATTAACACCTTCTTAAATGGAGTTGCAATATTTAACAACCTTGAGTTTTCTGAATTCAGCTAAGTATGACAGAGGGCAAAAAGCTCTGAGAAGCCAAAATATAGGCCACAAAATGCATATCTCCCATGCACTTTATAGAGTCCATCAAGCTCTCTTTATGCAGTCTCTTTATACATAATTCAATATGTTTGGTTGTCTGGTTTCTCAATCCACAACAGATTAGATATAATATGCCAAAATGTACTATGGTGGGGAGAGTTGTTTCTAATAATAACTGTGACAGTAGAAAGCCTGAGGTGAAAGGAGATATAAAGAAAAAAATAAAAACCTTATAATTTGAAAGACAGAAACTCTAATGGTATGGACATAACATATGTATTTTATTTAGATAAAGTACTTTATGTATAAAGTGTTAGGTAAATAGTAGATACTTAATTCATGTTAGTTCTTTTCTTTTTTTTTCACTGAAACAATCACTATACTGCATTTCAGCACAAAAATTAGTGTTCATAATATTACCCTGAGTTTTGAGAAAAGTTTTATGATCAAGGCAGTCTGTATAAAATAACAGAACAGTCTATGTGTAAATAATAAGCTCATTTTAACCCAAAATGTTAAAATTGAAATATATTTTGGTATTTAAATATATAAACTTAAATAATTCATAAAATTCAGACATGTTGAATAGTAATAATAGCAACTTTTATTAAAAGATATTTACAGCCCTTTGCATGTATTACCACATGTTATTTAGTTATTTATGCTGAATCAGATGAAACTCTTATTTTCTCATCAGACCTGGATTATATCACTCTCTAGCTATTTTTATTATTAACATCATTATTTTTCATGTAATCTTATTTCACTTTTCAAAATGCAGGTCATTGAGGACAGGAATCTGATTAATAGCTGAATTTTTTGATCATGTCTCTTGCAAAATAAATGCTTAGTAAACTTTATGGATTTAATAACTCATTAAATCCATTCTAAAATACTGGCACTACGTCATTTCTTGTAATTTATTTCTTAACAGGTTAGGGATAATATATGTATGAGATTCAGTAAAACAGATACATAAATTAAGCATGATGGCCAGCTCAAGTTAAATGTGAGACAATATCTGTTATTATCTGTTGGTTATAAATTACTATTCTTTAGGGAAGTTTAAATATTCATTCCCCCAAAAAGCCTTAAAATAAGACTTAATTCAGATTTTAAGCTATCAATTCAGAATAACTTTGGTTCACAATTAGGTGTATGACAATCTAATTTGAGATGTAAGCACATTCACAATTACTGCATTCTTACCTTTCATTTTAATCTGAATTTGGTTAAATTTACATAATTTCAGTATTAGATCAAGTTATAATAAAAGTAAACTACATTCCCTAAAAAATGGTGATGAGGCCACAGTTCATTTTAGTTTAGATTTTTTAGATTTTATAACTTACTAATGTTTATATGTTGTCCAGGAATCCTCAACTATAAGTAGTTGTTGTTCTAATAGATCATTTTTAAAATCAGCTTTATAGGAGGCTTCTCTAGTGGCCCAGTGGTTAGGAATCTGCCTGCTAATTCAGGGGACACGGGTTCGAGCCCTGGTCCAGGAAGATCCCACAAGCCGTGGAGCAACTAAGCCCATGAACCACAACTACTGAGCCTACCCTCTACAGCCCATAAGCCACAACTACTGAACCCACGTGCCACAGCTGCTGAAGCCCGCATGCCTAGAGCCCATGCTCCGCAACAAGAGAAGCCACCACAATAAGCCCACGCACTGCAACAAAGAGTAGCCCCCACTTGCCACAGCCAGCGTGCAGCAATGAAGACCCAACGCAGCCCAAAAATATATAAATAAAATAAATAAATAAATATTAAAATCAGCTTTTTGCAATTTAGATAGCAATTGCCTACTCAGATGACATGATAACTTGTTAAGTCCCTAGGTTACTTTAAACAGCCTATTATCTACATAAGTTGGGCTGGGATTGTACCTACCTAAAAATTTGACCTCAAGAAATATGTGTGGGGAGTAGGGGCAGCATAATGATTTTGCTAGTTGTTTGATGCCAGTGAAGCTTGTGTGAGGAATGGTACCACCTATCTGCATTTCATCTTTATCTATCTTATAAGTCCTAGTAATTTTGGTCTTTAGTGTTTAGGTGACGAGTCATTCTAGAAGTTTAGAATTCTGATTCTGAGTTCAGAAAGACCTCAGTTTAAATCCTCGCTCTACCTCTTGTTGATATGCCCTTAGACAAGTTTCTTTATCTGCCTTAGTCTCAATTTTCTCATGTATAAAATAAAGATAACAGTGACAACTGTTTTATAGGATTGCCAAGAGGATTAAATGGAATAAATCACTTGGAAATGTGCCTAGAACATACTAAATATGTGATAATTGTTACTATTATGGTACCCTAAGTCCTTTGCTATTGTATCCAGCCAAATCTTTTCAACTCTACAAATTGCTTCTCATTCCAAATGAGCTTTATCTACTTTTTGTTTCTTGCCAAATAAAATTATTCATTTCTTTAACATAAATGATAGAATGCAAGTAGCTCTTGGAAGGAAAGAAATTTAACTGTATTAAATTTTACTGAGGTGTGAGTCACTGGTAGCCATAACCCTTCAATAATTTGTATTTTAATAAGAAATTTCTTATTTTCCTCAATCTAATTTCTAATGGTTGAAGATGTAGACAAGGAGATGCATTGAAGTAAAGGCTATAGACAATATAGGGAAAATGTACTTTTGTGGCACAGTGCCATTCGGGTTGATTGGCATTGCTTACCTTGGCTTCAGCAACCAGAAGTTTAGCCTTTCTGTCATAGATTTTTTTCTTTCTTCTTCTTCTTCTTAAAGGCATGCAATCTCCAGAAACTATGAACTCTTTGGAAGAGACAATGAGACCTAAAATAGACGAAGGGCTAGGGAAAGGATGAGGTGGGTTAGAGGTTAGGAGAGTAGGAGATAAGAAGCAGTGGTGGCTGATTTTATGTAGTTATGTGTAAATAGGGGACTAACTTTATTCTTAAGGTTAGAGAAATCAATACATTAGTTCAGTTACTGCTAGGTTTAGACATATAGGTAGATATGTAAGACAGATAGGTAGCTAATTTAGGTAATTCTCTAGGTGGAAAATAGTCTATTTCAGGAGAAACACACCAGTTATTTGGATATTGACTTTATTTTCTTAGCAGTGAAAGGGACTATGGGAATTAGTCTTCCCCATTCAGTTTAAGTGAAAAGAACATCCAAGAGACAGATGATTTTCTCATAAAGATAATTCAGTTGGCAAGTAGGGATATTGGCAGAGCTCTGACTTCTACTTTTGGCAGTATATAGTTTAGAAGAAAGAATAATAGGAAATAAAAGGAGCTGGTAACACATTGCCACAGGTACTAATTTCAGGACAGTGTACACTGCAGATGCCATGATACTTGCTCCAGGCACATAGATTAAAGTGACAGGCTTGCTTCTCAGACAATTAATGGAAATTTTATCTGTATGCAGATAGAATTTTCCATAGTAGAGGCAAAAAATAATAAACATAATAATATATAGTGTAATGGCATCTTCTGGCTACAGAAAGATTTTACACCCATCATTTCACTTAATCTTCAAAATAATCCTTAAAAATAGGTAGAACAAATGGTTTTACCTCTAAATTACAGACTTGGAGAATGAGAATTTCAAAAGTCATATAGCTTCTTAATAGTAGAATCAAGAAAAAAAAGATGTCATTTCTGTGGTTCTTTCTATTATCATATTAGTTTTATAAAAATACAGTAAAACAAAGCAATGCCCAGACTTCACTGAAGAATTCTATCAAACATTTAAAGAAGAATTAATACAAAACCTCACAAGCTATTCTGAAAAAAAATGGAAGAGGGGAGGAAATTTCTGAAATGTTCTATGAGACTGTTGTTATTACCCTGATACCAAAACCAGACAAAGACAACACAAGAAAATAAAACCATAGACCAATATTCCTAATGAATATAGATGCAGAATCCTTAACAAAATACTAGTAAATGGAATGTATCAGCATATGAAAATGGATATACACCATGACCAAGTAAAATTCATCCCAGGAATGCAAGGTTTGTTTACCATTTGAAAATCAGTCAATGTAATACATCTTATTAATGGAATAAAAGACAAAAACCTCATGATCATTTTTATAAATGCAGAAAAAGCACTTGACAAGCCAACATCCATTCATGATAAAAATATTCAGTAAACTAGCAAGAGAAAGGCAACTTCTTCAACTTGCTAAAAGAAATCTTGCAAAAACCCACAGCTGACATTATAACTAATGGTGAAAGACTGCCATGCTTTCCCCCTAATTTCAGGAACAAGACAAGCATGTCTGCTCTAGCTTTAGTTCCACATTGTACTGGAAGTACAGGGAAATTATCTAAAAAAAAGATTCAAAAGGCATTTATATTAGAAAAGAAGAATCACTGCAGCACTATTTACAATAGCCAGGTCATGGAAGCAACGTAAATGCCCATTGACAGACGAGTGGATAAAGAAGATGTGGTACATATATACAATGGAATATTACTCAGCCATAAAAAGGAGTGAAATTGGGTCATTTGTATAGCCGTGGATAGACCTAGAGACTGTCAAACAAAGTGAAGTAAGTCAGAAAGAGAAAACCAAATATCATATATTAATGCATATATGTGGAACCTAGAAAAATGGTACAGATGAATCAGTTTGCAGGGCAGAAATAGAGACACAGATGTAGAGAAAAAATGTGTGGACACCAAGGGGGGAAAGTGGTGGAGGGTGGGGTTAAGTGGTGGTGGGATGAATTGGGAGATTGGGATTGACATATATATATACTAATATGTATAAAATAGATAACTAATAAGAACGTGCTGTATAAAAAATAAATAGAATAAAATTCAAAAAGAGAAAAAAGAAAAGAAGAAGTATAACTACCTCTATCCTTGGATGATATGATTTTCTCTATAGAAAAATTCTAAGGAATCCACAAAAATATTATATCTAATAAACAACGTTATCAAGGTTGCAAGATATAATATTTCCAGGGGCCAGAAGCCTCCACACAAGGCAGGACCTGGCAGCCAGCTGAGCCAGAGACCAGCCCTATTTACCAGCATACCCACAGTCGGCAACCCCACCACAACAGAAGAGCACACTCAGCCCACATAAGGGGCACTCTTAGATCATATAGCTCTGGTGACTAGAGGGGAGTGTGCTTCTGGGTTCCATAAGATGTCTCCTACATAAGGCAACTCTGCTAAAATCTAAACATAATCAAGCAACCTAATATATACAAATAAGCAGAGAGAATTAGGCAAAACACGGTGATAAAGGGATATATTCTAAATGAAGGAACAAGATAAAACCCAGAAGAAGAACTAACTGAAGTGGAGATAAGCAATCTGCCTGATAAAGAGTTCAGGGTAATGATCATACATATGCTCAATGAACTCAGCAGAAAAATCCGTGAAAACTGTGAAAAGTTTAGTAAAAATTTAGAAAATATAAAGAAGAACCAGAGTTGCAAAATACAATAACTGAAATTAAAAAATATGCTAGATGTAATCAAAGATAGATTAGATTATACAGAGAAACAGATAAGCAAACTGGAAGACAGAGTAGTAGAAATCACCCAAGCTGAAAGAAAAAATATGAATTTTAAAACATTAGGACAGCTTGAGACCTCTGGGAAAACATAAAGTATATAATATTTGCATTATAAGTGTTCCGGAGGGAAAAGAGAAAACGACAGAACACATATCCTGAAAAAGAAAACAGAAATCCAAGTCCAGAAGTCACAGAAAGTCCCAAATAAAATCATGCAAAAGAGATCCACACCAAGAGACATTGTAATTAAAATGGCAAATCTTAAAGACAGAATATTAAAAGCAGCAAGGGAAAAGCTACTAATTATGTACAAGAGAACTCCCATAAGAAACTTTGCCGACCAGAAGGAAATGGAATGATATATTTATAGTGATGAAAGCAAAAAACCTACAGTCAAGCATACTCTACTTAGTAAGGCTATCATTTCATTCACATTTAAAGGAGAGATAAAGAGTTTTACAGACAAGCAAAAGCTAAAAGTGTTCAGCAACACTAAGCTGGCTCTACAAGAAATGTTAAAGGGACTTCTCTAAGTAGAAAAGAAAAGACAATAACAAAGTATAAAAATTACAAAAGGAAAAGTCTCATTGGAAAAGGCAAATGTATACTAAAAGTAGCAAATCAACTACAAATCAAGCTAGTAGGAAGGATAAAAGCCAAAAGTAGTAAAATCATTTCTATCCAAGGTAAGTAGTTAAGAGATACACAAAAGAAAAAGAAGTAAAATATGATGTCCAAAACAGTAAATTTAGGGGTGAGGGGAGTAAATATGCAGGGCTGGTAAAATGTTAGAACTCAAGAGATCAGAAAGGGTGGGAGGGACTTCCCAGAGGTCTCTCTCTATATATATAGCTATTTATAAACCTCATGGTAGCCACAAACCAAAAATCTATGATAGAACCACACACAGACTATAGAAGGAATACAAACATAAAACTAAAGGTAGTTATCAAATCACAAGGGAGGAGAGCAAATGAAAAAGGAAGGAACATAAAAGAACTACAAAAACAAGCCATAAACAATAAAAAGTGGCAATAAGTTCATACCTGTTAATAATTACCTTAAGTGTAAATGGACTAAGTGCTACAATCAAAAGACATGGAGTGGCTCAATGGATAAAGAAAACAACACTTATCTATATGCTGCCAAGAGGAGACTCACTTCAGATTTAAAGACACACAGAGACTGAAAGTGAGGGTATGAAGAAAGGTATTCCATGCAAATGGAAATGAAAAGAATGCCAAGTTAGCAATACTTATATCAGAAAAAAAAAATGACTTTAAACAAGAGACAAGAAGGACATTTCATAATCATCAAGGATCAATCCAAGAAGACATAAACATTATAAATATATGTGTGGACCCAACATAGGAGTACTTAAATACATAAAGCAAATATTAATAGACATAAAGAAACTGATAGTAACATAAAAGTAGAAGGGAACTTTAATAAGCCAAATACATCAATGGACAGATCATCCAGAAAGAAAATCAACAAGGAAACACTGGCCTTAAATTACATTTTAGGTCAGATGAACTTAATAGACATATATGGAACATTCCATCAAAAGCAGCAGAATATACATTCTTTTTAAATGCACATGTAACATACTCCAGGATGCATCACATGCTAGGCCACAAAACAAGCCTCAACGAATTTATGGAGATTGAAATCAGACCAAGCTTCTTTTCCAAATATAATGTTGTGAGATTGGAAGTCAACACAAGAAAAAAATGCAAAAAACCACAAACATGTGGAAGGTAAGCAATATACTGCTGAACAACTTATTGATCACTGAAGAAATCATAGAAGAAATCAATACCTTGGGACAAATGAAAATGGTAACACAGTGTTTTGAAATGTTCAGGACCCAGCAAAAGTAGTTCTCAGAAGAGGTTTATAACAATACAAGCCTATCTTATGAAACAAAACAAGAAATTGTGAATGAACTATCTAACTTTATGCTTAAAGTATCTAGAAAAGAACAAACAAAACTAAAAGTTAGTAGTAGGAAAAAAATATATAAAGATCACAGGTGTAATAAATGAAATAGAGTCTGAAACCAGTAAAACATACCAATGAAACTGAGACCTGGTTTTTTGAAAAGATAAAAATTTTAAACTTTTAGCCAGACTCATCAAATAAAAAGGAGAAATGGCCAAAATAAGTAAAATTATAAATGAAAGAGAAGTTACAACCAACACCACAGAAATACAAAGTATCATAATAGATTACTACAAACTATATGCTAATAAAATGAACAGCCTAGAAGAAATGGACAAATTCTTAGAAAAGTACAATCTCCCAAGACTGAAACAGTAAGAAATAGATAATATGAAAAGGCCAATTACAACTAATGAAATTTAATGAAAACTTAAAAAAAATATCTCCCAACAAACAAAAGTTCAGGACCAGATGGCTTCACAGGTAAATTCTATAAAATATTTAAAGAATCAACAATTATCAAAGAATTCAAAACCTGAAGAAGAAGGAACACATCTGAACTCATTCTATGAGGCGAATATCACCCTGATACCAAAACCAGAGAAAGACACCACAAAAAATAGAAAATTACAGGCCAATATCACAGCTGAAAATAGATGCAAAAATAGTCAACAAAATATCAGCAAGTCAAATTAAACAAAATATTAAAATGATCATACACCATGAACAAGTGAGATACAAGGGTGGTTCAGAATCCAAAAATCAACCAATGTAATACACCACATTAACACAACAAAGGATAAAAATTCCATGGTCATCTCAATAGTTGTAGAAAAAGCTTTTGACAAAATTCAACATCAAAATTCTCA
Organism: Lagenorhynchus albirostris; assembly: GCF_949774975.1. Classification (NCBI taxonomy): domain Eukaryota; kingdom Metazoa; phylum Chordata; class Mammalia; order Artiodactyla; family Delphinidae; genus Lagenorhynchus; species Lagenorhynchus albirostris. The sequence continues at coordinate 83,168,763 of NC_083103.1, forward strand.
ACAAAGTTGTATGGATGGAACATATCTCAACATAATAAAGGCCATATATGACATACCTACACCCAATATCATACTCAAGGGTAAAATGTTGAAAACATTTTCTCTAAGATCAGGAAGAAGACAAGGATGAACGCTCTCACCACTTTTATTCAACTCAGTATTGGCAGTTCTAGCCACAGCAATCAGACAAGAAAAAGAAATAAAAGAAATTCAAATTTGAAAGCAAGATGTAAAACTGTCATTGTCTGCAGATATGATACTGTATATACAAAATCTTGAAGATGTCACCAAAAAGCTATTAGACCAATAAATGAATTCAGTCAAGTTGCAGGATACAAAATTAATATGCAGAACTCGGTTGCATTTCTAAACACTAACAATATCAAAAGGGATAAAATACCTACGAATAAATCTAGCCAAGGAGGTAAAAGACTTGTACTCAGAAAACTATAAGACATTGATGAAAGAAACTGAGGAACACACAAGCAAATGGAAATATATACCATGCTCAGCACTGGAAAAAATTAATATTTTAAAAATAACAAAAAAATAATAAAATAAAAAAACCATACTACCCAAAACAATCTACAGATTCAATACAATCCCTATCAAAATTCCAATGACATTTTTCATAGAAGTATAACTAATAATTGTAAAATTTGTATGAACCCACAAAAGACCCCAATTAATCCAAACACATTCTTAAGGAAGAATAACAAACCTAGAGGTGTCATGCTCCTTGATTTCAAACAATACTACAAGGCTATAGTCATCAAAACAATATGGTACTGCCACAGAAACAAGTGCATAGGTTAGTGGGACAGAATAGATTAATGCCCAGACATAAACCCACACTTATATGATCAATTAATCTATAACAAACAAGGGAAGAATATACAATGGGGAAAACCAGCCTCTTCAATAAATAGTGTTGGAAATCTGGACAACTACATGCAAAAGAATCAAACTGAACTACTCTTGCACACAATATACAAAAATAAACTAAAAATGGATTAAAGACTCAAATGTTGAAACTGGCAACATCAAACTCCTATAAGAAAACATAGGAAGTGCACTGTTTGTCATCAGTCTTAGCAAAACGTTTTTTTGGATCTGTCTCCTAAGGCAAGAGAAACAAGCAAAAGTAAACAAATGGGACTACATCAAACTTGTTTTTTTTATTATTATTCAAACAGAAAGTCACAAAAATTATAATCATCTGCATCAGTTCACTCAGTCCCATGTAATTATTTTTTTTTCATCTTGATCTTTTGTTAGCACTTTTATGAATTCATCAGTTTTCCATTAGGGTTCTGAAAATGCTTATTCATTCAGTTCAGCAGTATAGTCAGTTACCAGAAACCTGTACTTGTCAGAGTGTTTTCTATGAATTCCTTGAACATGAAACCCTTTTATAGGAACATTTTTGCAAAAGCATCAGAGTACACCCAGAGCTGTCTGTAAATGACAAAAGACTTAAAAATGACCACGGTTAAAGACTTTACATCAAACCTTTTTAATTTTTAGTTTTGCACAGCAAAGGAAACTATCCACAAAACAAAAGACAGTTCACTGATTAGGGCAAGAACAGTGGCAAACCATATATCTGATAAGGGGTTAAGATCCAAAATATGTAAGAACTCATGTAATTTAATATTTTTAAAAGTGATTAAAAAATGGGAGGAAGACCTGAATATATATATTTTCCAGGAAGACATACAGATAGCCAACAGGCACATGAAAAGATGTTCAACATTAATAATCATAAAGGAAGTGTGAATCAAAATGACAATGAGATATTACCTCATACCTGTTAGAATGGCAGGGATGTGGAGAAAAAGGAAACTTCATACCTTGTTGGTGGGAATGTCAGTTGTCATAGCTGCTATGGAAAGCAGAATGGGGTTCTTCAAAAATTAAAAATAGAATAACCATACAATCCAGCAATTCCAATTCTGGATATTTTCCAAGGTAAACAAAAACAGTAATTCAAAAATATATATGCACCTCTACATTCATTGCAGCATTATTTATGATAACCAACATACAAAAGCAACCTAAGTGTCCATCAACAGATGAATGAATAAAGATCTGGTATATCTATATATCTCTATTTATCTATCTATCATCTATCTATCTATCTATATCTATCTATCTATCTATCTAATCTAAATTACTCAGCCATAAAAAGAATGAAATCTTGCCATTTACAATATGTGTTGATCTAGAGGGTATCATGCTAAGTGAAATAAATCAGAAAGAGAAGGACAAATACAGAATGATTTCACTCATATGTGGAATCTAAAAACCAAAATGAATGAACAAACATAACAAAACAGAAACAGACCCATGGATACAGAGAACAAACTATTGCCTTGGAGACAGGGTGGGAGGACAGACAAAATGAGCAAAGGGGATTAAGAGGTACAAACTTCCAGTTATAAAATGAATGAGTTACAGGGATGTAATGTGCAACATAGGGAGCTTAGTCAATAATATTATAATAATTTTGTACGCTAACAGATAATAACAAGACTTATTGTAGTGATTATTTAGTCTATAAAAATATTGAATAACTATGTTGTACAACTGAAGCTATTATAATACTATAAGTCAATTATACTTCTATTAAAAATAAAATAAAAATTATAGAGTCTCCTCATCTGTATACCAAGTCTTCCTGCCTATGACTTTTTCCTAAATTTTCTCCAATATTATGGCTACTTTAGGTTGATTACTAGTTGCGCTTTTACTGACATTGTCATATATATTTGATTTACATCAGGTTTCTCCAATGAGAGTCATTAATTGGGGGCACCTTTTCCTTTAATAAAAAAAAGTTATTCTAAACATAGCTGTACATATTTGATCAAAGATTTAAACTGGGAGGAGATTAGTTCAAGATGGCAGAGTAGAAGTATGTGAGCTCACCCCTTCTTATGTAAATATCAAAATCACAACAACTGCTGAAAAAAAATCAACAAAAATGCTGGAACCGACCAAAAAAGATACCTTACATCCAAAGGAAAATAGGAAGCCACAAAGAGATGGTAGGAGGGGGGCAACTGTGATAAAATCAAAGCCCATATCCACCAGGTGGGAGACACACAAACTAGAAAAAAATTATATCACAGAAGTTCTGCCACAGGAGGGAAATTCCTGAGACCCATGTTACACTTCCAGGCCTGGGGATCTGGAACTGGGAGAAGGAGCCCCCAGAGAATTTGAAAGCCAGCGGGGTTTGATTGCAGGAATTCCACAGGACTGGGGGAAGCAGAAACTCCAATCCTGGAGAGTGCACACAATGTCACAAGTGCACCAGGAGGGACCCAGGGGACAAAAAGCAGTAACCTCATAAGACACTAGGACAGATATACCTGCTAGTATTAGAAGATCTCCTACAGAGGCATGGGGCGGCTGTGTCTCATGATGGGGAAAAAGACACTGGAAGCAGCAGATTTGGGGAGTACTCATTAGCATGGCCCCGCCCAGAGTCTGCAATTAGCCCCACCATACAGCCTGTAGGTTCCAGTGCTGGAATGCCTCAGACCAAGCAACCAACAGCATGGGAACACAGCCCCTCCCATCAGCAGAGAAGCTGCAAAAAGTCTTCCTGAGCACAGCCCTACCCATCAGAGGAACAAGAACCAGCTCCACCCATCAGTAGTCTGGAACCAGCCCCTACCATCAGAAGACCTGTACAAGCCTCTAAGACAGCCTCATCCACCAGAAGGCAGACAGCAGAAACAAGAACTATAATCTTGCAGCCTGTGGAACAGAAACCACAATCACAGAAAGTTACACAAAATGAGGTGGCAGAGGAATATGTCTCAGATGAAGGAACAAGATAAAACCCCAGCAAAATAACTAAGTGAAGTGGAGATAGGCAACCTATTGGAAAAAGTATTCAGAATAATGTTAGTGAAGATGCTCCAAGATCTCAGTTAAAGAATGGAGGCAAGTATTAAGAAGATGCAAGAAATGTTTAACAAAGACCTAGAAGAACTAAAGAACAAACAAACAGAGATGAACAACACAATAACTGAAATTAAAAATACATAAGGAGAAATGGATAGCAGAATAACTGAGGCAGAAGAATGGATAAGTGACCTGAAAGACAGAATGGTGCAAATCACTGCCATGGAACAGAATAAAAAAAATACTGAAAAGAAATCAAGACAGTCTAATAGACCTCTGGGACAACATTAAACGTATCAACATTCACAATGTAGGGGTCCCAGAAGGAAAAGAGAGGAGAAAAGACCTGAGAAAATATTTGAAGTGATAATATCTGAAAACTTCCCTAACACGTGAAAGGAAACAGTCACCCAAGTCCAAGAATCATAGAGAATCCCATGCAGGATAAATCCAATTAGAACATGCCAAGTCACATATTAATTAAATTGGAAAAAATTAAAGACAAAGAAAAAATACTAAAAGCAACAAGGAAAAAGCAACAAATAATATACAAAGGAACTCCCATAAGGTTATCAACTGACTTCTCAGCAGGAACTCTGCAGGCCAAAAGGGAGTGGCACAATGTATTTAAAGTGATGCAAGGGAAGAACCTACACCCAAGACTATTCTAGCCAGCAAGGCACTCATTCAGATTTGATGGAGAAATCAAAGGCTTTACAGACAAGCAAAAGCTAAGAGATTTCAGCACCACCAGAACAGCTTTGTAACAAATGTTAAAGGAACTTCTCTGAGTGGAAAAGAAAAGGCCACAACTAGAAACAGGAAAATTACAAATGGAAAAGCTCACTGGTAAAGGAAAACATACAGTAAAGGTAAGAAAACATCCACACACAAATATGGTATCAAAACCAGCAACTGTAAGAAGAGACCACAAATGCAGGATATTGGAAATGCATTGGAAATTGAAAGACCAGCAACTAAAAACATTCTTGTTTATATATACAGACTGCTATATCAAAACCTCATGGTAACTGCAAACTGAAAATCAACAATAGATACACACAGAAAAATGAATCCAACACAACACTAACGTTAGTGACCAATTCACAGGAGAAGAGAACAAAAGAGGACAGAAAAAAACCCTACAAAAACAAATCCAAAACAATTAACCAAATGGCAATAAAAACATACATATCGATAATTGCCTTAAATGTCAATGGATTAATGCTTCAACCAAAAGACATAGACTGCCTGAATGGACACAAAAATAAGACCTGTGTATATAGTGTCTACAAGAGACACATTTCAGATCTAGGGACACATACAGACTGAAAGTGAAGGGATGGAAAAAGGTGTTCCATGCAAATGGAAATCAAAAGAAAGCTAGAATAGCAATATTCATGTCAGAAAAAATAGGCTTTAATATAAAGACTGTTATAAGAAACAAGGAAGGACACAAGGTATCAATCCAAGGAGAAAATACAACAATTATAAATATATATATGCACCCAACATAGGAGCACCCCAGTATATAAGGCAAATCTTAACAGCCATACAAGAAGTCGACAGTAACACAATAATAGCGAGGAACTTTAACATGCCACTTTCATCAGTGGACAGATCATCCAGACAGAAAATGAACAAGGAAACACAGGCCTTAAATGACACATTAGACCAGATGGACTTAATTAATATTTATAGGGTATTCCATCCAAAAGCAGCAGAATACAGATTCTTCTGAAGTGCACATGAAACATTCTCCAGGATTGACCACATGCTGGGCCACAAAATGAGCCTCAGTAAATTTAATAAAATTGAAATCATATCAAGCATCTTTTCCTACCACAACACTATGAGATTAGAAATCAACTACAGGAAAAAAACTAAAACACACAAACACACAGAGGCTAAACAGTATGCCACTAAACAAACAATGTGTCACTGAGAGATAAATGAAAATGAAAGCATGATGATCCAAAACCTATGGGACTCAGTAAGAGCAGTTCTAAGAGGGAATTTTACAGCAATACAATCTTACCTCAGGAAACAAGAAAAATCACAAATTAACAACCTAACCTTACACCTAAAGCAACTAGAGAAAGAACAAACAAAACTCAAAGTTAGCAGAACGAAAGAAATAATAAAATCAGAGCAGAAATAAATGAAGTAGATATGAAGAAAATAATAGAAAAGATCAATGAAACTAAAACCTGGTTCTTTGAAGAAGTAAACAAAATGGACAAACCTTTAGCCAGACTCAACAAGAAAAAAAGGGAGAGGGTTCAAATCAATAAAATTAGAAATGAAAAAGGAGAAGTTACAATGGACACCACAGAAATACAAAGGCTCATATGAGACTATTACAAGCAACTATATGCTTAAAAAAAAAAAAAGGAAACCCTAGAAGAAATGGACAAATTCTTAGAAAGGTACAATCTCCCAAAACTGAACCAGGAGGAAATAGAAAATATGAACAGACCAATAACAAGTACTGAAATTGAAACTGTGAATTAAAAACTCCCAACAAACAAAAGTCCAGGACCAGATGGATTCACATGAGTATTCTATCAAACATTCAGGGAAGAGTTAACACCTATCCTTCTCAAACTATTCCAAAAACTTGGAGAAGAAGGAATGCTCCCAAACTCATTCTTTGAGGCCACCATCACCCTGATACCAAAACCAGATAAAGATACCACAGGAAAAGAAAAGTATAGGCTAATATCACTGATGAACATAGACAGAAAAATCTTCCACAAGATACTAGCAATCTGAATCCAACAATACATTAAAAGGATCATACACCTTGATCAAGTGGTATTTATCCCAGGGATGAAAGGATTTCACAATATCTGCAAATTAATCAGTTTGATACATCAAATCAACAAATTGAAGAATAAAAACTATATGATCATTTCAATAGGTGAAGAAAAAAGCTTTTTTCTTTTTTTGAAAAAAGCTTTTGACAAAATTCAACTCCCATTTATGATAAAAACTCTCCAGAAAGTGGGCACAGAGGGAACCTACCTCAACACAATAAAGGCCATATATGACAAACCCACAGCCAACATCATATCATTCTCAATGGTGAAAAACTGAAAACATTTCCTCTAAGATCAAGAAGACAGGTATGTCCACTCTCACCACTTTTATTCAACTTGGTCTTGGAAGTCCTAGCCACTACAGTCATAGAAGAAAAAGAAATAAATGTAATCCAAATTGGAAAAGAAGTATAACTGTCATTGTTTGCAGATAACATGACACTATACATAGAAAATCCTAAAGATGCTACCAGAAATCTAGTAGAGTTCATCAATGAATTTGATAAAGTTGCAGGATACAAAGGTAATACACAGAAATCTATTGCATTTCTATACACTAACAATGAAAGATGAGAAAGAGAAATTTAAGAAACAATCCCATTAACATCACATCAAAAATAATAAAATACCTAGGAATGTAGCTACCTAAGGAGATAAAAAACCTGTACTCTGAAAACTATAAGATGCTAATGAAAGAAATCGAAGATAAAAGAAAGAATTGGAAAGATATACCATGTTCTTGAATTGAATCAATATTGTCAAAATGACTATACGATCCAAGGCAATCTACAGATTAAATGCAATCCCTATCAAATTACTAATGACATTTTTCATAGAACTAGAAGAAAAAATCTTAAAACTTGTATGAAGACACAAAATACCCCAATTACCCAAAGAAATCTTGAGAAAGAAAAATAGAGTGGGAGGATTCAGGCTCCCTGTCTTCCGATTATACTACAAAGCTACAGTCATCAAAGCAGGATGGTACTGGCACAAAAACAGAAATACAGATCAATGGAACAGAATAGAAAGCCCAGAAATAAACCCACTCACCTATGGGCAATTAATCTACAACAAGTGAGGCAAGACTTTAAAATGGAGGAAAAACAGCCTCTTCAATAAATGGTGCTGGGAAAACTGGACAGCTACATTAAAAAAAAAAATGAAATTAGAACATTCCTTAACACTGCACACAAAAATAAACTCAAAATGGATTAAAGACCTAAATGTATGACCAGATACTATAAAACTCTTAGAGGAAAATATAGGCAGAATACTCTTTGACATAAATTAAGGCAATATCTTTTTTGATCCATCTCCCAGAATAATGGAAGTAAAACCTGAAATAAACAAATGAGACCTAATTAAATTCAAATGCACAACAAAGGAAACCATAAACAAAATGAAAAGACAACGCACAGAATGGGAGAAAATATTTGCAAATGATGTAACCAACAACAGCTTAGTCTCCAAAATTTTCAAGTTGCTCATGTTGCTTGATATAAAAAAAAAAAGTCAGAAAAAAGTGGGCAGAAGACCTAAAGAGACATTTTTCTAAAGAAGACCTGCAGATGCCCAAGAGACACATGAAAAAATGCTCAGCATTGCTGATTATTAGAGAAATGCAAATCAAAACTACAATGAGATACCACCTCACAGCCGTCAGAATGGCCATCATCAAAAAATCTGCAAACAATAAATACTGGAGAGGGTATGGAGAAAAGGGAACCCTCCTACACTGTTTGTGGGAATGTAAATTGGTATAGACACTATGGAGAACATTGTGGAGCTTCCTTAAGAAAACTAAAAGTAGAGCTACCATATGTTCCAGTAATCCCAATACTGAACATATACTCAGGCAAAACCATAATTCAAAAGGATACATGCACCCCAATATTCATTGCAGTACTATTTACAATAGCCAAGACATGGAAGCAACCTAAATGTCCATCAACAGATGAATGGATAAAGAAGATGGGGCACATATATACAATGGAATATTAGCCATTAAAAAGAATGAAATAATGCCATTTGCAGCAACATGCATGGACCTGGAGATTATCATACTAAGTGAAGTAAGTCAGGGAAAGATAAATATTGTATGATATCACTCACATGTGGAATCTAAAAAAAGAAAAGAGATACACATGAACTTATTTACAAAACAGAAACAGACTCAGAGACAGAGAACGAACTTATGGTTACCAGGGGGAAGTGTGGGGGGGCAGAATAGATTGGGAGTTTGAGGTTTATGTGCACACACTGCTATATTTAAAATAAAATACCTTTCCATGAAAATAAGAAAAAGCTTTGAACTGCACCTTTGGAGCTGAGGAGAGGTATTAATTACATTCTGTGACCCATGTTTTTCTACTTTATTCCTCAAAATACACCCAGTTTAATTACCATAATAGCTATTTACTCACTTGCAAATGCAACAACTAAAACTATGAACCATTAATTGCTAACTCCTCTGAAACTCTGTAAAGCTCCTTTTTCTAGAATTTATTTTTCAGTTAGCATATGTTGACTTGTATAGACAGAACTATACATTTGTATATTTACATATTATATATAATATATATTTAATGTATATATGTACATATATATCCTTTATATTCAACTAAATTTGTAAGCTACAAGTCTCTACAAAAGGGAACATTTTAAAGTTTCCTGAAGGCTTAACACAATACCCTACATATATGAGCTAACTAAAAAGTGTTTTAGCTGGATAGTTTATGTGCCAGCCTCTACGCCTGGGAAGAGGAGGCCCTGTGAGTGGCCTTTATTTATAATTCAGAAAATTATAGAAAGTTTTAAGATTAAGGATTCTCTGAACACTCTTGTAAGTCTCATCTTTTAGTAGCATGTTTTTGTCCAGAAAATGGTAGTCCTTTGTAAAATACGTTTGGCCTAGAAGACTTTGACTTCTTGGAATTCTAACTAGCTCAAAATGTAATTTTCCTTCCATAAAATTTTATACTTTTTCCTTCCATAAAAACAAATGCAATAGATAATTTATATTGTACAAGTATCCCATTTAAGCAGGGTGTATTATAGCAATAAGGTAGGATTTTCAAGAAATGACCAAACATTCAAATAAGCATATTTTCATAGGAGTTCCTTGGTAGACAACACACTTTTTTTCTCTAATGGTGATAATATGAAGGCATTTCCTAAGTTAGGGAAGTTTTCAGCTATTATATCTTCAAATATGTTTTCTGCCCCTTTCTCTCTTCTCCTTCTAGGACCCCTATAATGTGAATGTTAGTACATTTGGTATTATCTTAGAGGTTTCTTAAACTGTCCTCATTTTTTAAAAATTTTTTTTTTCATTTTTCTGTTTAACTTCAGTGATTTCTGTTACTCTTTTCTAGCTCACTGATCTGTTCCTCAGTATCATCTAATCTACTGCTGTTTTCTTTTCTTTTTTTTAAATTTCAATTATTGTATTCTTCATCTTTGGTTTTTCTTACATTTTCTAACTTTTTGTTAAAAGTTTTCTCACTCAGTTATTCAATATTCTCCCAAGTTCTTTGAAAATCTTTATGTTTATTACCTTAAACTCTTTATAGGATAAGTCACTTATCTGTACTTCAGTTAGTCCTTCTTCTGGGGTTTTATCTTGTTCCCTCATTTGGAACATATTTATCTGTTACCTCATTTTGACTAATTTGCTGCTTCATATCTATGTGTTTGATAAGGTGGTTACATTTCCCAACCTTGGAGAAGTGGCCTTTTGTATATTTTCTATGCATCCTAGCAGCACAGTCTCCTCTAGTCACCAGGGCTATATGCTTTAGGAGTTCCCCTCTGTAGGCTACCTGGGTCCTTCTGTTGTAGCAGGCTGACTACTGTGGGTGGTCTGGTAGGTGTTGCTGGCCTCTGCTCTGTTTGGTTGCCAGCTCCTGCCTTGTGCAGAGGGTGCCAGACACTGGTAGGAGGGGCCAGGTTACAAGGTGGCTGGCTGCATATCCCTGAGTGGTCCAGTGGCCTGGGCTGGCCAATGGTGGCTGAACCCAATTCTGAGGTGGGTGGTTGTGGGGCCTGGAGTCCCAAATCTATTATCAGACTGCTGGTGGGCATTTTGTTTCCTGACACAGGTTGCTGCAGGTTCTGGGTTGTCCCAAAGCTCATTGGTGAGTGGGGCTGAATCTTGAAGCCACTAGCTGAAATGTCCAAGGTGTCTCAGATCTGATGTTGGCCTGCTGGTGGACTAGGCCATGGCCTGGAATGGGAGATGTATTCTAGAGCTGTTGTTGGCCTGCTTGTCGGCAGGGCTAAGACCCAAGTGGTCCTGGGTGTAGTGCCAGCTCACTAGTTTGTGGATCCATGTTTCTTGGTTTCTGGCTACAGGGCCCTGGGAGTGGCAGAGCTGGTGTCAGCTCACTTGTGGGTGGGGCTGGTTCATGACACAGCTGGCTGCTGGTTCTGTGGTTTCCTGAAGCTTGTGTCAGCCTACTGGTGTGTGAGGCTAGATTCCTGGGTGGCTGCCTGAGCTTTCCAAGATGTCCCAGACTTGGTATTGGTCTACTAGTTGGTGGGGTCATGGCCCAAATGTTCTCATGGCTGGTGCTAGCCTGCTGGTGTGTGGGCTGGAGCTCAGGGGATACCAGGCTGGTGCCAGCCCACTAGTGGATAAGGCCATGTTCTTAGGCTAGTGCTGGCTCCCTGGTGGAGGTAACTAGTCCTGCGGGTCTCTGGCTGCAAGGTCTGGATATCCTGGAGTTGGTGTGTTGGCTTGCTGTTGGGCAGGACCAGGGCCCTCAGGGTTCTTGGGCTGGTGCCTACACACTGGTGTGTGGGCCCTCTGTCTGCAGGGCCCTGGTGTCCCAGACGTATTCCCAGTGCACTGGTGTGCAGGGGCTGTGTCCTGTGTCCTCTGGTGGACAGGGCTGTGTTTAGAGAAAGCTGTGGGCTCAGGGGGTCTTAATGTAACTGGCCTGCTGGTCAGTGGTGTTGTTTCCTCATCAGCTAGTTGCTTGGCCTGAGATGTCCCAGTACTGGAGCAGACATGCTGATGGGCAGCTGGGCTCTAGGGACAATAAGCTAGAGGTTTGATTCCAAAATGGTGCTTGCCAGAACCAGAGACTTTATGGTAAACAAGGTCCCAAAACTGGCTTCCGCCAGTGTCTGTGTGCCCAGGGTGAGCTCCATTTGCCTCCTGACTCTCTGGCACATTCTCTAACCCTCAGCAGGTAGATCTGATCCAGGCTCCTGTCAAATTACTGCTTCTACCCTAGGTCCCAGTGTGTGTGAGATTTTGGGTGTGCCCTTTAAGAGTGGAGCTTCTATTTCCCATGGCCCTCTGGCTCTCCTGAAAGTAGGTGCCACTCACCTTCAAAGCCAAACTTTCTGGGGACTCAACTTCCCAGTGTGAAACTCCTGGCCTGGGGAGCCCATTGTGGGACTCAGAAACCTTGCTCCTTAGGTGAAACCTCTGCATTTGTAGTTATCCTCCCATTTGTGGGTTGCCTACCTCCCATTTATGGGTCAGGAAGAAGACAAAGAGGCCCACTCTTGCTGCTTCTATTTAACATAGTATTGGGATTTCTAGCCACAGAAATCACACACACAAAAAGAAATATAAGGAATCCAAATTGAAAGGGAAGAGGCTCAGATGATATAATACTTTATATAAAAGGCCTAAAGTCTCTACCCCAAAATTGTTAGAACTAATAAATAAATTCCACAAAGTTGGGGGATACAAGATTAATGTACAGAAATCTGTTGATTTCTATATACTAATAATAATGATGTTAGAAAGAGAAAGTAAAAAAAAAATAATCCTGTTTAAAATCACATAAAAATACTTAGGAATAAACTTAATTAAGGAGGTGAAAAACCTACACTCTGAGAACTATGAAACACTGATGAAAGAAACTGAAGTAGATACCCCAAACTGGAAAATGGGGTGTTAAAGTCCCCTACTATTATTGTGTTAATGTCAATTTCTCCTTTTAGTCTATTAATGTTTCCCTTATATTTATGTGCGGCATTTGGGTGCATTTATATTTACAATTGTTATATCTTCTTCTTATATTGATTCCCTTTTTTTAAAAAATACATCTTTATTGGAGTATAACTGCTTTACAATGTTATGTTAGTTTCTGAGGTACAACAAAATGAATCAGCTATATGTATACACATATCCCCTCCAATTTGAACCTCCCTCCCACCCTCCATATCCCACCCCTCTAGGTCATCACAAATCACTGAGCTGATCTCCTTGTTCTATGCAACAGCTTCCCACTAGCTATCTATTTTACATTTGGTAGTATATATATGTCACTGCTACTCAAACTATGTCCCAGCCTCGACTTCCCCACCCCCGTGTCCTCAAGTCTGTTCTATACGTCTGCATTTTTATACTTGCCCTACCACTAGGTTCATCAGTACCATTTTTCTAGATTCCACGTATATGCATTAGCATACAATATTTGTTTTTCTCTTTCTGACTTACTTCACTCTGTATGACAGACTCTAGATCCATCCACCTCACTACAAATAACTCAGTTTCATTCCTTCTTAAGGCTGAGTAATATTCCATTGTATATATGTGCCACATCTTCTTTATCCATTCATCTGTCAATGGACATTTAGGTTGCTTCCATGTCCTGGCTATTATAAATAGTGCTGCAATGAACACTGTGGTACATGTATCTTTTTGAATTATGGTTTTCTCTGGGTATATGCCCAGTATTGGGATTGCTGGTTCATATGGTAGTTCTATTTTTAGTTTCTTAAGGAATCTACATATTTTTCTCTACAGTGGCTGTATCAATTTACATTCCCACCAATAGTGCAGGAGGGTTGCCTTTACTCCACACCCTCTCCAGCATTTATTGTTCCTAGAATTTTTGATGATGGCCATTCTGACCAAGTGTGAGGTGATACCTCATTGCAGTTTTGATTTGCATTTCTCTAATGATTAGTGATGTTGAGCATCGTTTCATGTGTTTGTTGGAAATCTGTATGTCTTCTTTGGAGAAATGTCTATTTCAGTCTTCTGCCTATTTTTGGATTGGGTTGTTTGTTTTTTGATATTGAGCTGCATGAGCAGCTTGTATATTTTGGAGATTAATCCTTTGTCAGTTGCTTCATTTGCAAATATTTTCTCCCATTCTGAGGGTCATCTTTTCATCTTGTTTATGGTTTCCTTTGCTATGCAAAAGCTTTTAAGTTTTATTAGTTCCCATTTGTTTATTTTTGTTTTTATTTCCATTCCTCTAGGAGATGGGTTGAAAAAGATCTTGTTGCAACTTATGTCAAAGAGTGTTCTGCCTATGTTTTCCTCTAAGAGTTTTATAATATCTGGCTTTGCATTTAGGTTCTTGATCCATTTCAATTTTATTTTTGTGTATGGTGTAAGGTCGTATTCTAATTTCATTCTTTTACATGTAGCTGTCCATTTTTCCCAGCACCATTTACTGAAGAGACTTTCTTTTCTCCATTGTATATTCTTGCATCCTTTGTCATAAATTAGGCTACCATAAGTGCATGGGTTTATTTCTAGGCTTTCTATTCTGTTCCACTGATCTATATTTCTGTGCTTGTGCCAGTACCATACTGTCTTAATTACTGTAAGTTTGTAGTATAGTCTGAAGTCAGGGAGCCTGATTCCTCCAGCTCCTTTTTTCTTTCTCAAGATTGCTTTGGCTATTCGGGGTCTTTTGTGTTTCCATACTAATTGTAAATTTTTTGCTCTAATTCTGTGGAAAAATGCCATGGGTAATTTGATAGGGATTGCATTGATTCTGTAGATAGCTTTGGGTAGTAAAGTCGTTTTCAAAATTTGATTCTTCCAATCCAAGAACATGGTATATCTCTCCATCTGTTTGTATTGTCTTTGATTTTTTTCATCAGCATCTTATACTTGTCTGCATACAGTTCTTTTGCCTCCTTAGGTAGGTTTATTCCTAGGTATTTTATTCTTTTTGTTGCAATGGTAAATGGGAATGTTTCCTTTATTTTTCTTTCTGATTTTTGTTGTTAATATATAGGAATGCAAGAGATTTCTGTGCATTAATTTTGTATCCTACTACTTTACCAAATTCATTGATGAGCTCTAGTAGTTTTCTGGTGGCATCTTTAGGATTTTCTATGTATAGTATCATGTCATCTGCAAACAGTGACAGTATTACTTCTTCTTTTCCAACTTGGTTTCTTTTTTATTTCTTTTTCTTCTCTGTTTGCCATGGCTAAAACTTCCATGACTATGTTGAGTAACAGTGGTAAGAGTGGGCACCCTTGTCTTTATCGTGATCTTAGAGAAAATGGTTTCAGTTTTTCACATTGAGAATGATGTTGGCTGTGGGTTTGTCATATATGGTCTTTATTGTGTTGAGGTATATTCCCTCTTTGCCCACTTTCTGGAGAGTGTTTATCATAAATGTGTGCTGAATTTTGTCAAAAGCTTTTTCTGTATCTATTGAGAGTATCTTATGGTTTTTATCCTTCAATTTGTTAAAATGGTTATCACACTGATTGATTTGCATGTATTGAAGAAGCCTGCATTCCTAGGATAAACCTCACTTGATCATGGTGTATGATCCTTTTAATGTGCCATTGGATTCTGTTTGCTAGTATTTTATTGTGGGGTTTTACATCTATGTTCATCAGTGATATTGGCCTGTAGTTTTCTTTTTTGTTACATCATTGTCTGGCTTTGGTGTCAGTGTGATGGTGGCCTCGTAGAATGAGTTTGGGAGTGTTCCTCCGTCTGCTATATTTTTGAAGAGTTTGAGAAGGATAGGTGTTAGCTCTTCTCTAAATATTTGATAGAATTTGCCTGTGAAGCCATCTGGTGCTGGGTTTTTGTTTGTTGGAAGGTTTTAATCACAGTTTCAATTTCAGTTCTTGTGATATGTCTGTTTATATTTTCTAGTAGTTCCTGGTTCAGTCTCAGAAGGTTGTGCTTTTCTAAGAATTTGTCCATTTCTTCCAGGTTGTCCATTTTATTGGCATATGGTTGCTTGTAGTAATGTTTCAGGATCCTTTGTATTTCTGCAGTGTCAGTTGTTACTTCTCCTTTTTAATTTCTAATTGTTGATCTTAGTCTTCTCCCTTTTTTTCTTGATGAGTCTGGCTAATGGTTTATCCATTTGTTTATCTTCTCAAACAACCAGCTTTTACTTTTATTGATCTTTACTATTGTTTCCCTCATTTCTGTTTTGTTTATTTCTGAACTGATCTTTATGATTTCTTCCCTTCTGCTGACTTTGGGCTTTTTTGTTCTTTCTTTAATTGCTTTAGGTGTAAGGTTAGGTTGTTTATTTGAGATTTTTCTTGTTTCTTGAGGTAGGATTGTATTGCTATTAACTTTCCTTTCAGAATTACTTTTGCGGAATCCCATAGGTTTTGGGTCATCATGTTTTCATTGTCATTCGTTTCTAGGTATTTTTTGATTTCCTCTTTAATTTCTTCAGTGATCTCTTGATTATTTAGTAGTGTATTGTTTAGCTTCCGTGTGTTTGTATTTTTTACAGTTTTTTCCCTGTAATTGATATCTAATCTCATACCGTTGTGGTCAGAAAGGAAGCTTGATAGAATTTCAATTTTCTGAATTTTACCAAAGCTTGATTTGTGACCCCTTTTATGGCGGTTAGCATTTGCCTTATGTATTGATGTGCTCCTAAGTTGGGTGAATAAATATTTACAACTGTTATACTTTTTTTGGATGATCCCTTGATCATTATGATCATTATGATCATTGTCTTTTGTAATAGCCTTTATTTTAAAGTTTATTTTGTCTGATATACGTAATGCTACTTTGGCTTTCATTGGTTTCAATTTGCATGGAATGCCTTTTTCCACCCTCTCCCTTTCAGTCTGTATGTGTCCCTAGTTCTGAAGTGACTCCCTTCTAGGCAGCATATATGCAGGTCTTTTTTTTTTTGTATCCATTCAGCTATTCTCTGTCTTTTGGTTGGAGCATTTAGTTGGCTTACATTTAAGTTATCTATCAATATGTATGTTTTTAATGTCATTTTATTAATAGTTTTGTTTTGGTAGGGTTTCTTTTTTTTAACATCTTTATTGGGGTATAATTGCTTTACAATGGTGTGTTAGTTTCTGCTTTATAACAAAGTGAATCAGTTATACATATACATATGTTCCCATATGTCTTCCCTCTTGCATCTCCCTCGCTCCCACCCTCCCTATCCCACCCCTCCAGGCTGTCACAAAGCACCGAGCCAATATCCCTGTGCCATGCGGCTGCTTCCCACTAGCTATCTACCTTACGTTTGTTAGTGTGTATATGTCCATGACTCTCTCTCGCCCTGTCACAGCTCACCCTTCCCCCTCCCCATATCCTCAAGTCCGTTCACCAGTAGGTCTGTGTCTTTATTAATAGTTTTGTTTTGGTAGGGTTTTTTCCCCCCTTCTTTTGTTATATTCTCTTCTGGTTTGATGACTGTCTTTACTGTCAAGTTTGGGTTGCTTTTTCTTTTTTGTGTGTATATGTATTCTACATTTTTGGTTTGCAGTTACAATGAGGTCTTTGTATAGCAGTCTACATATAAACATGATTGTTTTAATTTGCTTTCTCTTAACTTCAAATGCACTTTTAAAAACCTTGCATTTTTACTGTCCTCCCCTCACAATTACTGGGTTTTTTTTTACCAGATTTTTTTTTTTTTTGCAGTAGGCGGGCCTCTCACTGTTGTGGCCTCTCCTGTTGTGGAGCACAGGCTCTGGACCCGCAGGCTCAGCGGCCATGGCTCACGGGCCTAGTCGCTCCGCGGCATGTGGGATCTTCCCAGACCGGGGCACGAACCCGTGTCCCCTGCATTGGCAGGTGGACTCTCAACCACTGCGCCACCAGGGAAGCCCACAATTACTGTTTTTGATGACTTTGATGATTTAGGTGATTTTGAATTCGATTTTACAGATAATTGTTTTCTGTATCCCTTAACTCCTTATTGTGGATATAAACGATTTTACTACTTTTTTCTTTTGCCCTTTCTACTAGTTTTATTTGGGGTGATTTCCTGTCTTTACTGTATGTTTGCCTTTACCAGTGAGGTTTTTTCATCTCATCATTTTCTTCCTTCGATTTGTGGACTTTTCTTTTTCGCCTAGAAAATTTTGTTTTTCATTTGTTGTAAAGGTGGTTTGCTGGTGCTGAAGTCTTTCAATTTTTGCTTGTCTGTAAAGTTATTGATTTCTCATCAAATCTGAATGAGAGCCTTGCTTGGTAAAGTCTTCCTGGTTGTCAGTTTTTCCCTTTCTTCAGTTTAAATATATTATGCCACTCCCTTCTGGCCTGCCGAGTTTCTGCTGAAAAATCAGCTGATGACATTATGGGAGTACCTTTTTATATTACTTATTTGTTTTACCTTGCTGATTTTAATATTCTCTTTCTTTATTTTTTGTTATTTTAATTACAGTTCATCTTGGTGTCTTCTTTGGATTCATCCTCTATGAGACTCTTTGCACTTCCTGGACTTGGGTGACTGTTTCCTTTCCCAGGTTTTGGAATTTTTCAGCTATTGTTTCTCAAATATGTTCTCAGTCCCTTTCTCTCTCTCTTCTCCTTCTGGGAGACCTATAATGCCATGTTAGTGTGCTTGATGTTGTCCTAGAGGTCTCTTAAACTGTTCTCATTTCTTTTCATACTTTTTTTGTTTTTCTGTTCAGAGGCAGTGATTTTCACTACTTTTTCTTCCAGCTCACTGTTCTCTTCCTCTGTATCATTTAGCCTAATTTTGATTCCTTCTACTGTATTTTTCATTTCAGTTATCGTAACCTTCACCTCTGTTTGGGTCTTCTTTATATTTTCTAACTCTTTGTTAAAGTTTTCTAACTTCTCACTCTGTGAATCGATTCTTCTCCCAAGTTCTTTGATCATCTTTATGATCATTACTCTGAACTCTTTCTCAGGTAGATTGCCTATCTCTATATTACTTAGCTGTTCTTCTGGGGTTTTATCTTGTTCCTTCATCTGAAACATGCTCCTCTGCTTCCTCACTTTTTTTCTAAGTTACTATTTGTATATTTATGTATATGATAGGTTAGTTGCCTTTCCCAAACTTGCAAACATGGCCTTCTGTAGGAGATGTCCTATATGTCCCAACAGTGCACTTCCCTGTTTTCACTAAGCTATATGCTCTAGGGATTTCCCTTAAGAGGGCTTTGCGGGTCTTTCTGTTGTGGTGGGCTGACTATGTGGGGCGTCTGGTAGTTTTAGGTGGCCCTCTAGCCTGGTTGTTTGCCAGGTCCTAGCTTGTGTGTATGCTGCTGGGTGCTGTTTAATGGGGCCTGGTCATGAGGTGGCTCACTGCAGAACCGTATGGGGTCCTAGGACTGGTGCTAACTCCCTGGTGGGCTGAGTCAGGGGTCCTGAAGATTCTGTGGTTGTTGCTTGCCCACTAGTAAGTGAAGCCAAATCCTGGGGCTAGTGTCAGATTACTGGCAGCCAGAGCCAGTTTCTGGAGTCAGGGATCACAGAGCTCATTTTAGGTCATTGGTGCTGGTGGGTGATGGTTCCTGACACAGTTCGGTATTGGGTCCAGGGTGTCCCAAAACTTGCATTGGCCTGTTAGTACACTGGTCCCAGGGGAGTGTCTGGCCTGCCGTGAGTGCGCTGGTTTCACAGGCTGTGAGATCATAGTTTTCTTGCATGTGGTGTCTGCCCCCTGGTGGGTGAGACTGGTCTAGTGGCTAGTACAAGCTTCCTGGAAGGAAGTGCCAGTGCTTGCCCACTAGTGGGTGGTGATGTGTCTTGATCCTCTGGTGGGCAGCGCCATATCTAGGGGCATGTCTAGAGGTAGCTATGGGCTCAGGAAATCTTTAGGAGCCTTTCTGCTGATGAGTGGGGCTGTGTCCCTTCCCAGTTAGTTGTTTGGGCTGAGGTATCCCAGCAGTGATGCCAACAGGGTTTTGGATGGGGCCAGGTCTTGGCGTTAATGAACCACAATGGCACCCACCACCAGTAGTGTTCATGTGGTAAAATGTTCCCAAATATGGCTGCCACAGTGTCTATGTCCCTCAGGTGAGCCTCCCCCCCACTTCTCCGGGAGACTCTCCAACACCAGAAGGTATATCTGGCTCAGGCTCTGATTAAATTATTGCTTTTGCCTGGAGTTCTGGTGTGCATGAGATTTTGATTGTTCCCTTTGAGAGTGAAGTCTCTATTTCCTTTGGGGCTCTCGAAATTAAGCCCCATTAGAATTCAAAGCAAATGCTCTGGGAGATCATCTTCCTGGTGTAAGACCCCTTGTCTGGGGGGCCTGATGTGGGGCTCAGAACTCTCACTCCTGTGGGAACACCTGTACAACATAATCATTCTCCAAGTTGTGGATCGCCCACCTTGGGATATAGGATTTGATTATATCTTAAGTCAACCCCTCCTACTCATCTCATTATTGTTTCTCCTTTATGTCTTTAGTTGTAGAAGATCTTTTCTGGCAGGTTCCAGTCTTTTTAATGGATGGTCATTCTGCAGATAGTAGTGATTTTGGTGTGCTCGTGAGAGGAGGTGTGCTCAGGGTCTTTCTACTCCACCGTCTCAGACACCTTCTTACTGGTGTCCTTATAAAGTTTGAAAATTTGGACACAGAGACTGACATGTACACAGGGAGAATACCATGTGAATATTATGCTACCACAAGCCAGAAGCCAGGAGAGAGGTATCCATGGCCCCACCAAAACTTTGATCTTGGGCTTCTAGTTTCCAGAACTAAGCAATAAATTTCTGTTGTTCAAAGCACTCATTCTGCATTAATTTATTACAGTAGCCCTAGAAAACTAATACAGCCTGTAATTCATTGTAATTAAAGCTTAATTGTCTGTAGGGCAATAGTAGATGATGAGCTAAAGAGTTCTAAAATTACTCATAGCAACCACAAGCCAAGCAGTTTTATTTAACATATACATGTTTATTATTTACCGTTGACTATTCTGAGTACTTTGTAAATATTAATCAATATGTATCCAAATAGCAATACTATTAGGTAGGTTTATTTATTATTTCCATTTTAAAGGTGTGGAGTCAAGTTTGGTCATGCCATCTAATTCCCAAGAGTAGGAAAACATTCAAGCAAACATTACATGACAGTGCAGAGATTCTTGGGCCTGATATATAAGAATTTCCTGAGGGTTTCCCATAACACATGTACACATGTACAGTTTTTAGAAGTCCATTTTTGGTAAGAGTGAAAGATGTAGGAAAAGGACATACCTAAGGTGAGACCACCCATGTTCTAGTCCCATCTCTATGTTTCCTTAGCCATAGACCTTGGACACATCACTTAACTTTTTTGTCTCCATTCTTACACTTGCTCAAATTAAGTGGGTTACTGTAAAATTAAATCAGAGGCTATATTTAAAATTGAAAATAAACATCAAAAAAGGAATGAAGTCTCTAATGCATAATTTGCCCTGAAGACTTTCAGTATTTGAAGGAATATTCCCTCAATACCCCCAAATAAATGTATTAATTTCTATACTGTTTGTGAACATTTACGTATAAGAAACCATTTAAATTATTTACAGTATACTTAAAAGGCTTTGAAAACATCTTACTGGAATACAAGATACACATGCAATCTAGTTTCAGTAGGATAAAAAATTGATGTGAAGTTCTAATTCATGATGATTCATATTGGATAAGCATAAAACCAACCAGTTCTTTAAACAAAGCTTTAGATTCACACTTACAGATTCAACTCTGTATTAATCTCAGGACTCTTCTTTAATTCACTGATAGCATAGAACTTTAAATGGGAATGATATTAATTAGAATGATAGTGAATATAATCGGGTTGGATAAGAAAGAATCATAGTTGATTCTTTTCACCTAGGTCCTAGCAGGAAGTAGGTGTAAGCCTAGAGCACATCTCAAGCGTGTGAAAAGAGATGGCTGAAACTGATCTTTTACAGGATCTGGTATATTAGTCAAGGTTAATAATGCTAGCTGCTATAATAATCTTCAAATCCCAGTCCATTAACTATGTAAAAATTTATTTCTTGCTCACATCATAGATCTGGGGCAGGTTAGGTGTCTTCTGAGCAGCCCTGTTGCAAAAGAGACTTTGGAACCCAGGCTCCTTCTGATTTCATCATCTTTGACACGTGGCCTTCATGGTAGTAGAGGAAAGAGTAGAGAGAGGACTGGAGAATCACAAGGGCTAGGTTCACATTCCAGTGATCATAACTCAGTTGTGTGGTCTTGTGACTAGACCCTGGTCATTCCCTTTTCGTTCTCTGTTGTAATCATACTGGACCTTCTTAAGTGCCTCAAATGTGCTATGCCCTTCTTTCTCTCTGGGGCTTTAAGCTTTTCCTTCACTCATCTTGGAATACTTCCCTTGCCATATTCCAAGAGCTATTACATTTTTCACTATAATATACAGCCTGCAGGACATGTTGCTTCAGCTGAATGCTATTATCTTGACAAGGAATTCTTACACATTGTTCAGTTCATGGGGAAGTTTACAAAGACAAATTCTGATAATGTGTGTCTGAGACATTTTGCCAATTCAAAGTCAACCTTCACTGTGATATTTTAATTATTGTAGCATTTTGTATGGTTTGTGAAACTTTTTTCTTAACTGACAACATATATCATTTAAGTAGAACTCTATTTGTAGACATAAAACTATAGATATGTTTATAGTGTTTCACTGTTACTGAAAATAATCTGTAATCTATGCCTATGTAATATAGCTTCATAAAACGTAATTTTTATTAATTTTCATTGGAGTATAGTTGCTTTACAAGTTTATTTTCTACTGTACAGCAAAGTGAATCAGCTATATATGTATATATCCCCTCTTTTTTTCAATTTCCTTCCCATTTAGGTCACCACAGAGCATTGAGCATACAATGTATTATAATTATAATTTCTTCAACATAATTATATTATTATCATTTCCTATTTGTAATATCTCTCTAGCACCAGCCAAATCATCATTATCTTATTTCATAATGATTAATAACATCAGTAACAATAATAATAGAGAGAAATTATTGA
Source organism: Lagenorhynchus albirostris (assembly GCF_949774975.1). Classification (NCBI taxonomy): domain Eukaryota; kingdom Metazoa; phylum Chordata; class Mammalia; order Artiodactyla; family Delphinidae; genus Lagenorhynchus; species Lagenorhynchus albirostris. The sequence continues at coordinate 83,191,482 of NC_083103.1, forward strand.
GTGAATGCATATGCAAGTATTAGGCTAGACTTTTTATGTGTATTATCTCATTTAAACTTTGTCCTAATGCTATTCTATTAAAATTGTCGTTATTCCAATATTACAGAGGATGTTGCTAGAGCCCTGAGAGTATATGTGATCTGCCTATGGTGACTCAGCCAACAAGTGGTGAAACTAGGCTTTAAACTCAGATCATTTTTAGTTTCAAAACTAAACTGTGCAACTAAACTAGCAACTCACTAAACTCTCCCTGGTCTTAGCTTTCTCAGTAACAGTAACTTTGATTGTGTGCACCTTACAATGTCAAGAAGACAAAATGCAACAATGTGTGAGGAAACATTTTAAAAATTCTACATGATGTATAAACGAAGTGATAATTAATAGATATTATTGAGTCACAAACAGGATTTGTCAAGAAGACCTTTGGCAAACATTTCTGGGATATACCCAGAAACTCAAATACTCAAATTGGATAATAAAATAAACATAATTTGTCTCATAAAATGCAGTAGTGTGCCAGTTTCCACAGGTATGAAGGAAAGTCATTTATAAAGTTGTTGAAACAAAACTGTCTATAACATTTGTTGAAACAGTTTTGTGATTCACCTTTGATTAATATATTTATAGGCAACTTGGTGGTCTTGTTCATGTCCTAGCTTTAGGTCATCACTGAACTTCACATTTCACTCTTTTTCTTAATTCAAAATATACGTTCTGACAGTGAACCATCTAAAATGTGGCCGTATATATCAAGAGGTCTGTTTCAAGTCCTTGCCCTTTACCAACTTGTCTTGTGTTTCCATGCAATTTGTCTTTCCTTTTCATCCCTCAGTTTCTTTACTTACACTTCATTTACACTTAGATTGTACAAGATGATATTTGAGACAATTCCTAAGTCTAGTGAATTTTCAGAATCACATGTAGTCCTTGTAAAAATAATCAATTTCTCAGCCCAACAACAAGGGGTTCTGATTTAGGAGATTTTAGGTAGTTTCAGAAGCCACAGTAAAGTCAGCTAACAGTTATTGAAGGCTAATTTGTGCCAGATATTGTACTCAACATGGTACACAGACCTGTATATTTATTTCATTACAAGTGTTTGAGGTAAATACTATTATCATTTACATTATGATCTATTCTTAGTTTTTAACTGCCTGCTCCTTCCTTTTAGTCTCTTGGTGCTTGTCTTTCTCTATAATTATATCCTTACTTGTAAATATGTAGCTGCTCTATATTCTGAACCTGACAATCCTATTACTCAGAGTTTTTTGTCATCTAAATCTTGTGTTCATTGTTTGTTTGCTTTTGTCCATTGCTCAAGCTTAATCGTATTGAGAGTCATATGAGCCTAGGATGAGGAAGTTTTAGATGTCAGTTGACTGAGGACCACTCTAGTCTTCTCTGAGGATGGAGCTTCAGGTCAAGAATCTGACGAGGCTCCCTAATCTTACAAATGTCCCAAGTCTCATAATTCCAATAGCAGTGTGCTCTCCACATGGCTCTCAGTACAGCCTGGCTTCTCTCTGCCCCTGTCAGGGGTCCAGATCAAGGTTTCACTTTTTCTTTATTTGTTTGCTTTGTTTTGATTTGGTTGTTCCTTTTTCTAGTGTGCTTATGTGGGGGTTTACTTGGAAACCTCTCCTACCTCTTAAGAGATGGCTCATAAGTATTTTTTTTTTAATCAAGATCTATTAGTTCTGCAGCAAGAGGGTCCCTCAGCCCTCCATAACCATATCATTTCTTTTGTAAAATATATATATCATCTCCTCTGTTAGAATATAAGCTCCATGGGGACAGAGACCATAACTGTCTTAAGCTCAACTCTATCTTTAGTGCTGAATAAAGTTCCTACACATAATATTTTCTTAAACTTTCTATGTAACATTGTTAAAAGAAAAAAACATCTGTGTGACCCAAATATTAAATTCTTACCCCTAACAAATTAGAGATAATACCTTGACCAAGTGATGGATTGAATATGGGACCCACAAATTATACTTCAGAGCTATGCTGTCCAGTAGCTTAGCTGGTAGCCATGTGTGGCAATATACATTTTACTTTAAATTAATGAAAATCAAATCAGCCCCACTAACCATATTTTCCATCATTACAGAAAGATCTATTGGAAATAATCCTCTATATAAAAATTTCAATCCTCTATATAAAAACTAGATTCTGCAGCTCTTCATATATCTTTAACCATAGTGTGTGCCCTAGACTAAACAAATACCCTATTATTCCATGAGAAAGTTCCTTCTGTACTCTACTATCCTTAATTCTGCTTATCCAATAGCCAGGATTCTCAGTATTAAACAGGGTTTTGTCAACTTGGGTCTAAGCACAAACTCCAGTTATTTCTTTTACATATTTAACACAATCCAGTCAAAATGCAAAAACCTTATTTTTATTACTAAACAATATATCAAATATCCACTCCTGATCTCCCATCCTCCCCCTGATTATGTATGGGAGAACAGTTATTTTAATATAAGTGCACACACAACACATACATATAAATGGATAATTATATAACACATATATAATTGGATAATTGAAAGTTAGTGTTTTTTTTTTTCTTTAAGACCTTACCAGAATATTCTCGTGTTAAATTGGCTGGGCCAGAAAGGCCAATATTTTTTACATATCTAAATGGCTCTCTATTATAATACTATGAGGAGGCTTCACTAATCCTCATGTAATAATGTGTTAGTACTTTGTGCAAAATCATTTTTGTAATGTTTCCTTAAAGAGACAGTAGAATTTCCTGTTTTTGCAGAACATTTTAGTGGTAGTTCAAAAATTTATAGCTTTTTGAAGTATATTTTTATAAACTGGATATATAGAAATATAGCCAAAATCTTCCATGGGATGTGTGAGTGACAGTGTGGTGACAAGGCACCCCAGAGGCTATTCCTTTAATGTGTGTGATTTACTGCTTGTGTGAATGTGATAAAAAAAATGAAATCATTTGCACCCTTTGGGAAAAAAGACAGTCTATGTAGGTAAGATATTAAAAACTTCATATCAATTTAATATTCCCCACATAGTATGAAATTTAGTGCTTATTAAATACCAAACAAAAACAAAACATAAGCATTTCTCAACAGAATGACAAAAAATTTGCAGATATAACTTCTTTCAACTATAAAGCGTAACCTATATCCTTTCAATATTATATGAATCCTGCCATGCTTTAAAAAGAAAAATGGAATCTAATCTTGGAATATTAAACCAATTTTGTCATGTGCTTTACTGGCTTATCTATCAAAACAGAATTCAAATCCATTTTGAGAATGAATTTCTGAGGTGTAAAGAATAACAATGAAACTAAATACAAATGCATGGGAAATGAAACGAGCACAGAAAGATTAAAATGTCTGAATGGTTATTTTTATTTATATATTTATTTTTGCAAAGAAAAACACCAGCAATGATTTCATCAATAAACAGTATGACTTTTATTGTATCTCATCTCAACAAAGCCAACATTTCAATCTATACAATAAATAATTAACCTTAGATGTTAATATCCCTCCAGATACATACACACTTTACTGTTGAATTTACTGTTAAATTTAGTAAAAATGCAAAAATTCTCTGCCTAAATTATTGCATATTTAAAGAGCTTAGCACAGTACTGGTAGGTCATGGATATTAAATAAATATTTGTGAAATAGGTGAATAAATAAATGTTTTAAATTTCTTTTAAATTATATTTAGTGTACTTGACTTAAGAATTTTAAAATTGTTTCTTTAAATAAGAATATTTAATGAAGGATTCATGTCAAAGAAATAAAAACATTTCAAAACTTTTTAAAGTTGTAGCTACTATAAATGCAGATATTTTAGGTTGAAATTTTTAAAAATCAGCAGTCCTCTGGGTGAAATTGGTTTTGTTACTAAACACCTATTTCTTTGATAAATATATTCTAAAAATCAAAACACAAGCAACAATTGAATGATAAAAATAAATAAGCAAGCAAAGAAAACAAAAACTCTTCTACTTTATTACCTGAGCAATTTTTTTTCTTTTTCTATTAATTGCCACCTTTCTTTTATTTATTTATTTGTTTATTTACTTTTTTATTTTCTGTAATATATTTATTCCAATTTTTTTAACACTACAGTTTTTTGTTTTTGTTTTTGTTTTCACACACACACACTGTATTTTATTTTTACAAGAGATAAACTGACACCAAGCATTGTAAATGGATGACCACAACAAAAGCAACAATGATTGCAATTACCAAACACGAAACACACTCATACTATGTCATAATATTGACATTCAGTCCAGTGATCCTCCACTGTAACAGCTCCTTTACTTTGCAGTGAAAATTGATTTGTATATTTTTTGCCTCTGAGTCCTTCTGGGATTTTTTTTTATTCAAACAGAAAGTCACAAAAATTATAATCATCCTCATCAGTTCACTCAGTCCCATGTAATTAATTTTTTCATCTTGATATTTTGTTAGCACTTTTATGAATTCATCAGTTTTCCATTAGAGTTCTGAAAATGCTTATTCATTCAGTTCAGCAGTATAGTCAGTTACCAGAAACCTGTACTTGTCAGAGTCTTTTCCATGAATTCCTTGAACATGAAACCCTTTTATAGGAACATTTTTGCAAAAGCATCAGAGTACACCCAGAGCTGTCTGTAAATGACAAAAGACTTAAAAATGACCATGGTTAAAGATTTGATGAAAGTTCATAATAATGCAATTGACAAGGAAATTTAATTATTTCTGTGATGTACATTTTAAAGTAATAATTAGAATTATGACTTATAACATTATACCAGAACATATAAGATTTTTAGAAATTTCATATAATGTCTGAAGCATTTATATTAACATATTTCCATACAAATAACCCAAAGAAAGTTTAGTATTAGTTGTTCTTTTTGTTTGTTTGTTTCTTTTTTTATACTGCAGGTTCTTATCAGTCATCAATTTTATATACATCAGAGTATACATGTCAATCCCAATCACCCAATTCAGCACACCACCATCCCCACCCCACTGTGGTTTTCCCCCCTTGGTGTCCATACATTTATTCTCCACATCTGTGTCTCAACTTCTGCCCTGCAAACCGGTTCATCTGTACCATTTTTCTAGGTTCCACAACATGCGTTGATACACGATTTTTGTTTTTCCCTTTCTGACTTACTTCACTCTGTAAGACAGTCTCTAGGTCCATCCACGTCTCAACAAATAACTCAATTTCTTTCCTTTATATGGCTAAGTAATGTTCCATTGTATATATGTACCACATCTTCTTTATCCATTCATCTGTCAATGGACATTTAGGTTGCTTCCATGACCTAGCTATTATAAATAGTGCTGCAATGAACATTGGAGTGCCTGTGTCTTTTTGAATTATGGTTTTCTCAGGGTGTATGCCCAGTAATGGGATTGCTGGATCATATGGTAATTCTATTTTTAGTTTTTTAATGAACCTCCATACTGTTCTCCATAGTGGCTGTATCAATTTACATTACAACCAACAGTGCAAGAGGGTACCATTTTCTCCACACCCTCTCCAGCATTTGTTGTTTGTAGATTTTCTGATGATGCCCATTCTAACTGGTGTGAGGTGATACCTCATTGTAGTTTTCATTTGCATTTCTCTAAAAATTAGTGATGTTGGGCAGCTTTGCATGTGCTTCTTGTCCATCTGTATGTCTTCTTTGGAGAAATGTCTATTTACGTCTTCTGCGCATTTTTGGATTGGATTGTTTGTTTTTTTAATATTGAGCTGCATGACCTGTTTATATACTTTGGAGATTAATCCTTTGTCCGTTAATTCGTTTGCAAATATTTTCTCCCATTCTGAGTGTTGTCTTTTCGTCTTGTTTATGGTTTCCTTTGCTGTGTAAAAGCTTTGAACTTTTGTTAGGTTCCATTTGTTTCTTTTTGTTTTTATTTCCATTACTCTCAGAGGTGGATCAAAAAAGATCTTGCTGTGATTTATGTCAAAGGGTGTTCTTCCTATGTTTTCCTCTAACAGTTTTATAGTGTCCAGTCTTATATTTAGGTCTCAAATCCATTTTGAGTTTATTTTTGTGTATGGTGTTAGGGATTGTTCTAATTTCATTCTTTTACATGTAGCTGTCCAGTTTTCCCTTTCCCAGCACCACTCATTAAAGAGACTGTCTTTTCTCCATTGTATATCTTTGCCTCCTTTGTCATAGATTAGTTGACCATAGGTGCGTGTGTTTATCTCTGGGCTTTCTATCTTGTTCCATTGATCTATGTTTCAGTTTTTGTGTCAGCACCATATTGTCTTCATTACTGTAGCTTTGTAGTATAGTCGGAAGTCAAGTAGTCTGATTCCTCCAGCTCTGTTTTTTTTCCCTCAAGACTGCTTTGGCTATTCAGGGCCTTTTGCATCTCCAAACAAACTTTGGGTCTAGAAACAAATTTCTAGTTCTGTAAAAAATTCCATTGGTAATTTGATAGGGATTGCATTGAATCTGTAGATTGCTTTAGGTAGTATAGTCATTTTCACAATATTGATTCTTCCAATCCAAGAACATGATATATCTCTCCATCTGTTGGTATCATCTTTAATTATTTTCATCAGTGTCTTGTAGTTTTCTGCATACAGGTCTTTTGTCTCCCTAGGTAGGTTTATTCCTAGGTATTTTATTCTTTTAGTTGCAATGGTAAATGGGAGTGTTTCCATAATTTCTCTTTCAGATTTTTCATCATTAGTGTATAGGAATGCCAGATATTTCTGTGCATTAATTTGTATCCTGCAACTTAACAAATTCATTGATTAGCTCTAGTAGTTTTCTGGTGGCATCTTTAGGATTCTCTATGTATAGTATCATGTCATCTGCAAACAGTGACACTTTTACTTCTTCTTTCCCAGTTTGTATTCCTTTTATTTCTTTTTCTTCTCTGATTGCCATGGCTAGGACTTCAACTATGTTGAATTATAGTGGAGAGAGTGGATATCCTCGTCTTGTTCCTGATCTTAGAAGAAATGCGTTCAGCTTTTCACCATTGAGAATGATGTTTGCTGTGGGTTTCTCATATATGGCCTTTATTATGTTGAGGTAGATCCCCTCTATGCCCACTTTGTGGAGAGTTTTTATCATAAATTGGTGTTGAATTTTCTCAAAAGTTCTTTCTGCATCTATTAAGATGATCATATGGTTTTTAATAGGATGTATCACATTGATTGATTTACGTATATTGAAGAATCCTTGCATCCCTGGGATAAATCCCACTTGATCATGGTGTATGATCCTTTTAATGTGTTGTTGGTTTCTGTTTGCTAGTATATTGTTGAGGATTTTTGCATCTATGTTCATCAGTGATATTGGTCTGTAATTTTCTTTTTTTGTAGTATCTTTGTCTGGTTTTTGTATTAGGGTGATGGTGGCCTCATAGAATGAGTTTGGGAGTGTTCCTTCCTCTGCAATTTTTTGGAAGAGTTTGAGAAGGATGGGTGTTAGCTCTTCTCTAAATGTTTGGTAGAATTCACCTGTGATGCCATCTGGTCCTGGACTTTTGTTTGTTGGAAGATTTTTAATCACAGTTTCAATTTCATTACTTGTGATTGGTCTGTTCATATTTTCTGTTTCTTCCTGGTTCAGTCTTGGAAGGTTATACCTTTCTAAGAATTTTCCATTTCTTCCAGGTTCTGCATTTTATTGGCATAGAGTTGCTTGTAGTAGTGTCTTAGGATGCTTTGTACTTCTGTGGTGTCTGTTGTGACTTCTCCTTTTTCATTTCTAATTTTATTGATTTCAGTCCTCTCCCTCTTTTTTTTGATGAGTCTAATGGTTTATCAATTTTGTTTATCTTCTCAAAGAACCAGCTTTTAGTTTTATTGATCTCTGCTATTGTTTTCTTTGTTTCTATTTCATTTATTTCTGCTCGAAACTTTATGATTTCTTTCCTCCTGCTAACTCTGGGTTTTGGTTGTTCTTCTTTCTCTAGTTCCTTTAGGTGTAAGGTTAGATTGTTTAGTTGAGATTTTTCTTGTTTCTTCAGGTAGGCTTTTATAGCTATAAACTTCCCTCTTGGAATTGCTTTTGCTGCATCCCATAGGTTTTGGATCGTCGTGTTTTCATTGTCATTTGTCTCTAGGTATTTTTTGATTTCCTCTTTGATTTCTTCAGTGATCTCTTGGGTGTTCAGTAACATATTGTTTAGCCTCCATGTGTTTGTGTTTTTACGTTTTTTCCCCCTGTGATTCATTTCTAATCTCATAGCGCTGTGGTCAGAAAAGATGCTTGATATGATTTCAGTTTTCTTAAATTTACTGAGGCTTGATTTGTGACCCAAGATGTGATCTATTCTGGAGAATGTTCCATGCGCACTTGAGAAGAAAGTGTAGTCTGCTGTTTTTGGATGGAATGTCCTATAAATATCAATTAAATCTATCTGGTGTATTGTGTCATTTAAAGCTTCTGTTTCCTTATTTATTTTCATTTTGGATGATCTGTCCATTGGTGTAAGTGGGGTGTTAAAATCCTCCACTATTATTGTGTTACTGTTGATTTCCTCTTTTATAGCTGTTAGCAGTTGCCTTATGTATTGGCGTGCTCCTATGTTGGGTGAATATATATTTATAATTGTTATATCTTCTTCTTGGATTGATTGCTTGATCATTATGTAGTGTCCTTCCTTGTCTCTTGTAACATTCTTTATTTTAAAGTCTATTTTGTCTGATATGAGTATTGCTGCTCTAACTTTCTTTTGATTTCCATTTGCATGGAAGATCTTTTTCCAACCCCTCACTTTCAGTCTGTATGTGTCCCTTGGTCTGAAGTGGGTCTCTTGTAGACAGCATATATATGGGTGTTGTTTTTGTATCCATTCAGCAAGCCTTTGTCTTTTGTTTGGAGCATTTAATCCATTCACGTTTAAGGTAATTATCGATATGTATGTTTCTATGACCATTTTCTTAATTGTTTTGGGTTTGTAAATCCTTTTCTTCTCTTGTGTTTCCCACTTAGAGAAGTTCCTTTAACATTTGCTGTAAAGCTGGTTTGGTGGTGCTGAATTCTCTTAGCTTTTGCTTGTCTGTAAAGCTTTTGATTTTTCCATTGAATCTGAATGAGATCTCTGCCAGATAGAGTAATCTTGGTTGTAGTTTCTTCCCTTTCTTCACTTTAAGTATGTCATGCCACTCCCTTCTGGCTTGTAGAGCTTCTGCTGAGAAATCAGCTGTTAACCTTATGGGAGTTCCCTTGTATGTTATTTTTCATTTTTCCCTTGCGGCTTTCAATAATTTTTCTTTGTCTTTAATTTTTGCCAATTTGATTACTTTGTGTCTGGGTATGTTTCTCCTTGGGTTTATCCTATATGGGACTCGCTGCACTTCCTGGACTTGGGTGGCTATTTCCTTTCCCATGTTAGGGAAGTTTTCGACTATAATCTCTTCAAATATTTTCTCTGGTCCTTTCTCTCTCTCTCTCCCTTCTGGGGCCCCTATAATGCAAATGTTGTTGCCTTTAATGTTGTCCCAGATGTCTCTTAGGCTCTTTTCATTTCTTTTCATTCTTTTTTCTTTATTCTGTTCTGCAGCAGTGAATTCCACCATTCTGCCTTCCAGGTCACTTATCTGTTCTTCTCCCTCAGTTATTCTGCTATTGATTCCTTCTAGTGTAGTTTTCATTTCAGTTTTTGAATTGTTCATTTCTGTTTGTTTGTTCTTTGATTCTTCTAGGTCTTTGTTAAACATTTCTTGCATCTTCTCAATCTTTGCCTCCATTCTTTTCCTGAGGTCCTGGATCGTCTTCACTATCATTATTCTGAAGTCTGTTTCTGGAAGGTTGCCTATCTGCGCTTCATTTAGTTGTTTTTCTGTGGTTTTATCTTGTTCCTTCACCTGGTACATAGCCCTCTGCCTTTTCATCTTGTCTATCTTTCTGTGAATGTGTTTTTTGTTCCACAGGCTGCAGGATTGTAGTTCTTCTTGCTTCTGCTATCTACCCTCTGATGGATGAGGCTATCTAAGAGACTTGTGTAAGTTTCCTGATAGGAGGGACTGGTTGTGGGTGGAGCTGACTCTTGCTCTGTTGGGCAGAGCTCATTAAAACTTTAATCCACTTGAATGTTGATAGGTGGGGCTGGGTTCCCTCCCTGTTGGTTGTTTTGCCTGAGCAACCCAACACTGAAGCCTACCTGCCTCTTTGGTGGGGCTAATGACAGACTCTGGGAGGGCTCACGCCAAGGAGTACTTCCCAGAACTTCTGCTTCCAGTGTCCATATCCCCACGGTGAGCCACAGCCACTTCCCACCTCTGCAGGAGACCCTCCACCACTAGCAGGTAGGTCTGGTTCAGTCTCCCCTGGGGTCACTGCTCCTTCCCCTGGGTCCCGATGCGCACACTACTTTGTGTGTGACCTCCAAGAGTGGAGTCTCTGTTTCCCCCAGTCCTTTCGAAGTCCTGCTATCAATTCCCACTAGACTTCAAAGTCTGATTCTCTAGGAATTCTTCCTCCCATTGCCGGACCCCCAGGTTGGGAAGCCTGACATGGGTCTCAGAACCTTCACTCCAGTGGGTGGAGTTCTGTGGTATAAGTGTTCTCCAGTCTGTGAGTCATCCACCCAGCAGTTATGGGATTTGATTTTACTGTGATTGTGCCCCTCTTACCATCTCATTGTGGCTTCTCCTTTGTCTTTGGATGTGGGGTATCTTTGTGTGTAAGTTCCAGTGTCTTCCTGTCGATGATTGTCCAGCAGCTAGTTTTGATTCTGGTGTTCTCGCAAGAGGGAGTGAGAGCACATTCTTCTACTCTGCCATCTTGGTTCCTCCCCCAGCAATTTTTCATTTATCATAATTCCCTACAAGTTTACCTAATATTTTGCCTATATCAATAGATAATTTCTTTATATTGCTGAGTAGTGTCTCATGTTTGGTTTAACCATTCACCCACTGAAATACGTCTGGATTGTTTCCAATGTTTGGCTATTATGAATATGTCTTTATTTCTAGTTTTATTCCATGTGGTCAGAGAACATATTCCATATAATTTGAATTTTAAAAATTTGTTGTGGTGTTTTTTTCATGGCCTACAATATGGTCAATCTTAGTGTATGTTACACAGGTTCTTTGAAAAACATGTATTCTTCTGCTGTTGGGTGGATCACCCTATATCTGTCAATTAGATCTTATTTGTTGAGTTTGTTGTTCTGATCTGTATCAGTTTCCTGTGGCTACTGTAACAAATAACCACAAACTGGGTAGTGTAAGACAACAGAAATTTATTCTTTCACAGCCCTAGAGGTCAGAATCTAAAATCAAAGTGTGGATAGCTCCTTGCTCTTTCCACAGGATCTGGAGGAGAATAGGTTTCTTGACCTTTCTAGCTTCTGGTGCCTACTGGCATGCCTTGGTATTTCTTGGTTTGTGATTGCATCACTCCAATCTTTGTCTTTTTCACACTGTCTTTGTGCGTGTGTGTGTGTGTGTGTGTGTGTGTGTGTGTGTATAATCTCCCTCTGCTTTTCTCTTGTAAGGAGGACACTTGTAATGAGAATCATTAGTGTTATAATTTTTGTTGCAATCATCACATGTGATTTAGACAGCTTATGAGGAGAAGGATAATATTGTATTTACCAGTATTTTTAGTCTTTCCATCCTTTTCTTTTCTCCCTTCCTGATTCTCCTTAGAACATTATTTCTCTTATTTCATTCAATTTTAAGATCTTTCTTTAGCTGTTCTGTTAGGACAAAGACTTTTAGCTTTCCTTCAATTGACAATGTCTTTATTCCCCCTTCATTTTTCAAGAGTAGTTACCCCAGACATAGAATTCGCAATTGACACTTCTTTTCTTTCAGTATCTAAAAAAATGTACTGCTTTCTTTTGACCTCCATAGTTTCAGATGAGAAATCAACTGCCATTCAAATTAGTGTTCCCTACAAGTAGTACATCTTTTCTCTGTGACTGTTTTCAAGATATTTTCTTTGAATTTAGTTTTCAAAATTTAATTATAATATGTCTTGAGATTGATTTCTTTGGTTTTATCCTACTAGATATTCACATAGCTTGTTGATTCTGAGCATTTATATCTTCTATCAGATTTGAGACACTTTCAGCCATTATTACTTCAAATGCTTCTAGGACTCCCATGATATGAATATTGGATTTTTTGTTATTTTGCTACAGGTCCCTGAAGCTCTGTTTATTTTTTTCAGTCTATTTTCCTTGTTCAGATTGAGTAAATTCTATGGAACTATCCTCGCTGATTCTATTCTCTGTCAGCTCCATTCTAATTTTTAGCCCATTCCCCTGTATTATGCTTACCAATTTATGAAATCTGATAGATTTAAAGACAGTTTATTTTCATTATGCCTTATGCTATTTTATTAAAACTTTAATATAATTTTTTTGTGTGTGTGTGGTACGCGGGCCTCTCACCACTGTGGTCTCTCCCGCTGTGGAGCACAGGCTCCGGACGTGCAGGCCCAGCAGCCATGGCCCATGGGCCCAGCCGCTCCGTGGCATATGGGATCCTCCCGGACCAGGGCACGAACCCGTGTCCCCCGCATCGGCAGGCGGACTCTCAACCACTGCACCACCAGGGAAGCCCTTTAATATAATTTAGAATGCAATAAAACCTTAAGGGGATGTTTTAATTTAATGTAGTTGTTCACAAATTTGTCTCCTCCACATAAAAATACGTAGTTCCTATAATAGTTGTGCATACTGCTAAATCAATAAATGCAATCATGGTGAATATCTGAATTTATAATTATAATAAAGCAAAAACAATTCAAGAATACTAATTTATATTATTTTCCAATTAGGCTAAACCTGCATTTATGACAGAGACACAAATGCTCCAGTGATATTTGCCCAATTATAAATAAGGAAAAAGTTCACTGATGAAAAATATTCTAAAATTAAGTTATATACTGTGTATATTGTGGTTTCTCTTTCATGAATTTTTTTTTCTGTTATGTAAGAAGTAATCGATTATTTTATTCTCTCAGGCTCTGCTGATTCAGAGACTTCAAAAAATGAACTAATGCCATATATAAATCAAGAATATGTTTTGTTTTTTTGAGGTGGAATATAACATATTGCATTCAGCTTCTTTGTAAGTTAAAGAAAAACACTCTTATTTATTACACATAGCAAGTAATGTATAATATTGTTTATGCCTGTATACATATACTGATTTCATATTTAAAATAAAAAGGGAGGTGAAAGCAAAGGTGGAAAAGGAAAAGGTCCATTTGTGATGGTAAATGTGGAGATTAATACATAGGGAAAAAAGAGAAAGAAAAAGAAAAAGGAAACACCAGTGAGGAAGATGAAAGAAACCAGTGATGAGAAAGAAAACCAGACAAGCAGGAGAGATAAAGACTGAATGAAGATAGCATATTGGGAAAAAAAAAAAAAAGTAAGGTCAAAGAACAAAGAGGAGAAGAGAGAAGAAAGTAAGATGTAGAAGGAAAAGAAAATAATTAGAAAGAAATCCGAGAAAAAAGGGAGAGACCAGATGGAGGTCTAAATCTATGAATATCAGAGGTTTGCCTTAAATCATAAGAAAAAAAATTAAAGTACTAATTGTTAAACTATGAGGTTATACATTATGTGTATCTTCTTTATTACACCTTTAATATTCTAACAAGTATATATCACTAACAAACCCCTCCCCCAAAAAAGCATATCAGGCATATATGTAATAATCTGGAAATACTTTTCAGGATAATTACTTTCTTTGTATTCAAACCATAGCCTGTAGTCTTTTGAGAGCCCACCTTAAATTGGGAATTGAAGGGTCTTCTTCATTCTATTCTATGGGCTATATAGATTTGGCTCTCCCTTCCATACTGTGCTAACTTTGAAAAGAGGAATCTTGTTTTATCTTTTTATGTTTATCATCCAGAGAAGTACTAGTAAATAGCAAACACTCAATAAACACTTCAATGAATAAATGAGATTATTATGTAAAAAATGCTGAAATACTGAACACTTGCAGAATCTTTATATAAAAAAGTGAATATTTCATTTCATTAAAGATATAACATGAAGCAAGGATTCAATTTTATTTCCTTATGTAGACTAGATCTTGGTAAATGGTGCAGGGGGAACAAAGTAAAACATTTGCAGGCTTACAAATCCAAATCTCTTTAGTTTTACCCCATATTTGTTCTATGCCTCCAATTTCATCAACTAGCCTAACTACATCATGCTATGAAGAACAAAAGAAAATAAATGTATTGAACACATTCCATGTAGTTGGGGAAAGTGACATAGATAAAACTGTTGCACAGTCTCAGTTGGTCTACTTATAGGCTGTTCTCTCCAGGTAATTACAACTAGCTTCCTCTCCAGATGTGCTGAAATATCTTATCCTAACCCAAATAACTATATTTGCATAACCATATCCTAAGTCTTCCTTCCTTCCCTACTGATGCTTATCCCCTCTGAGTGTTCCTTGGGGAACCAAGCTAAAATAGCATAAACCAGTGTTCATGAAATTTTTCATTAAACATCAGTTCTCAAATTCTCCAGTCAAATAGTACAGAAAGGAGGGATAGATTTAAATTACTACATCTTCAGATTCTTTATCTTATTAACTGAATTCCTTTAATACTGTCCCAACTTGGAGGGCTATTTTTAGCTTATATTGAACATGCTAGTTGATTGTTATTTTCTGGTAATACTGGCTGGCTTAATGACATCTAGTATAATTTTTTATTTTTAAGAACAAATGAATTGTCAACTAATCTAGTCAGTGCAAAATCTAATATATTTTCATAGGACCACAGCTGGTGAAAAATGACTTACATAAGGCTAAACAATTATTTGTATTCATTTAGTCTCCTGAACTTATTTTCTGAGTATTATTTTAATGACAGTTAAAGGCAGTTATATTGACAGATGGATTTATCCTAATTCTACTATTACTAAGCAGGTTGAAAGTTTTTGAACTGGCTCATGAACCAGTTTCATGATGTACCTGGGTGCAATTTCATTTTGACTGAAAATGTTTTGCTGTTTCATTTCTCATTGATCTTCCTTCCTTTCCATTGTGTTAAGAAAGTGACCAAGTGGGAAACAATAACAAATGTTTCTATTTAGAATCATAACTTATATTGGCCATAAATCACATTTAAATTTGCCTGTATGGATGCAGAAATTCAATAGAGCTAATTTCTTATTCTTCCTCTCCATCAGACAATAAATTAATTTTTGTGAACCTACTATGTGAATAGTGCTGATCAAAATTCTGTGTTAATTTTGCAGGTGATGGAAGTTAAAGGACAAATGATCCATGTCTCAGAATCAAATTCTATTTTATTCTTGGGTTCTCCATGTGTGGACAAGTTGGATGAACTCATGGGACGAGGGCTGCATCTCTCGGACATCCCTATCCATGATGCTACCCGAGATGTAATTTTGGTTGGTGAGCAGGCAAAGGCCCAAGATGGCTTGAAGAAGAGGATGGATAAATTAAAAGCAACTTTAGAAAGAACTCACCAGGCCCTAGAAGAAGAGAAAAAAAAAACAGTGGATCTTCTATATTCTATTTTCCCTGGTGATGTAGCCCAGCAATTGTGGCAAGGGCAGCAAGTGCAAGCCAGAAAGTTTGATGATGTCACCATGCTCTTTTCAGACATTGTTGGCTTCACAGCCATATGTGCCCAGTGTACCCCCATGCAAGTAATCAGCATGCTGAATGAACTGTACACAAGATTTGACCACCAATGTGGATTTTTGGATATTTATAAGGTAATGGGATTTAGTTACTTATATATAAATACTTTTTAGTAGTAAATTGTCATCTTCATTAAATTACAAGCATACAATCTATTTCTCTTTTGAAACTTGATAGTAAATTGTGGATAATTTTAATTTAGAAATATCAGTATTTATACAGAATACAAGTATTTCTGCTCTATGAGTAAACTTTCATTATGAGTTGATTTATACTATTGATAAACTAACTGTGAATCATGATATTGCTCAGTAAGGAAAAATTCTATAGAACTAGTACTCTAAATTCATTATTATCAAAAATAAATAAATAAACTTGCTGAAATCTAGGCAACTTTTAACCATATAATTAGTTTTTCCTAAAGAGTAGGATTATGATATAAAGTAAAAGTTTTATATTGGCAGTTAAAAGGAAACAGCAATTTATGTTAAAACATGCATTGCATTGTGAGTTAAATCATGGTTAATCGGTATTTTGCTCTTCACTGTCAATTAATTGAGGTCCCTCTAATTCTGAAAGAATACATGTAAATATTCTAGCTATTATCCAAATAACCAATGGTTTTTACTTGTAAGCACCTTAATTTTCCAAGCTACTTAATGGAAGAGTTTTGAAAATGTATACAAGTCATCATATGTTAGTCTAATTTGGCAAACTCCTTATTAATTTCTTATTAAAATTATAGCAATATTTTGAGTGATTCAGCTTCATGTCTATGTATTGAATAACTGTAACTTTACATAAAATTTCACATGGATTGCAAAATGTCAGGGTGCATGGCTTTTTGTTTTTAATATGGAGGACAGCAATTACTTTTAGTACAAACAAACTAGTGAATTTTAGATTTTTTTTTCTTCTTTACTAATCATCTAGACTTCTACTTCTTTCATAGTATGATCTACACATAAACAGATTCAGAAAGAATCTGTTTCACATTTTTAGTTTCATATTATGATCCAGAGGGTGTTTTCATTTAGGTGTATCTCCTTTATGGAAAGATGTTCACTAGTTCCATTATGTATGATATACAACCAGTGTTAAATATTTTAGAAAGCCTCTTCTGAGTGGTAAACCCTCAGTGTGACATATGTATGAGGATTTGCTTTGTTATACAAAATAAGAGTTTTTATAAATTATATTTAACTTCCTTATAGTTTATTTTTATGTAATTTATGGCATAGGCAGCCAAATGTCTGGTCCTAAACCAGAGACATGATGAGTCTATCACTGTCAATTCCGGAAGAGAGAGCAGATTGTCCTGAATTTCCAGCACTCTTTTTCCTTCAGACTTTGGGCACTATTTTTTTTGGCTACCCTGCTTGTGGGATCATAGTTCCCTGACCAGGGATTGAACCTGCATGACAGTGATAGCATGGAGTCTTAACCACTGGACCACCAGAGAATTCTCCAGACTTTGGGCACTATTGCACCAAGCTCTGCAACCACAATCACTTCCTTCTAAATCATTGATTTGCAGTGTTAGTTTCCTTCAGCTAAAGTAGTCATATGTTTTTGTGGCTCTAAGTCTGTGCAACTAAATGAGCATGAAAAATAGATTCTTTTCTGGCAAAACATGGAAATCCCTGATTTAAATATAAGTATCAGTTTGGCTTTGAGAAAAGAAAAAATGTGATATCTTCTGAGGGTACAAAAACAATTTCAAGTTTTAAAAATACAGTTCATTTTACAGACATCGTCTTCCTTCCCTGGAGATAAGCTAGGACACCTCACAGAAAAAGAAAATCTGTGGGAATATACTGAATGACTTCAAATTTTCCTATATTTTATTAAACTGATAAGGTTCATATAGTTATAAATAATTATCAGCATGTTTTAAATTACAGAATGGATCTACTCATTCTCAGGTACTCAAGACTCTGCTTTCCATATTTCATATATATATTGAAAAGTAAACAAAACAGTTAGGTTCACAGATTCTCTTAAACTGAACTTTCTTATGAAATTTTAGCAATAAATTATAAGGTAAAATGATACCAGAGCCAGGTGTGTTTTTTTTAATTTGTTTTTTTAATTGAATGTACGATCCTTTAAATCCTATAGCGCTTTACAGTTTTCAAAAGTTTCATACATATGATTTTATACAGTACCACAGTACCCCTTTTTTTACCCCATCCCAATTTTGCCGCTCCTCTGTTCACTCTCCCCGTTGGTAACAACTAGTTTGTTCTCTATATCTGTGATGTCTGCTTCTTTTTTGTTTTATTCACTAGTTTGTTGTATTTTTTAGATTCCATATGTAAGTGATATCATACAGTATTTGTCTTTCTCTGTCTGACTTATTTCACTTAGCATAATGCTCTCTAAGTCCATCCATGTTGCTACAAATGGCAAAATTTCATTCTTTTTATGGCTGAGTAGTATTCTGTTGTCTACATATACCACATCTTTATCCATTCATCTGTTGATGGACGCTTAGGTTGCTTCCATTCCTTGGCAATTGTAAATAATGTTGCTAGCAACTTTGGGGTGCAAGAATCTTTTTGAATTACTCTTTTTGTTTCTTTATGATATATACCCAGGTGTGGAATTGCTGGATCATTTTGTAGTTCTGTATTTTGTTTTTTGAGCAACCTCAAAACTTGTTACTGCTGCACCAATGTACCCGCACAGTGGCTGCACCAATTTACTTTCCCACCAACAGTGTAAGAGGGTTCCCTTTTCTTCACATCCTTGCTAACATTTGTTATTTGTTTTCTTTTTGATGATAGCCATTCTGACCTGTGTGAGGTGATATCTTGTTGTGGGTTTGATTTGCATTTCTCTTATGATTAGCAATATTGAGCATCTTTTCATGTGCCTGTTGGTCATCTGCATTTCCTCTTTGGAAAAATGTCTATTCAGTTCTTCTGCCCATTTTTAATCAGGTTGTTTGTGTTTTTGATGTTGAGTTTTATAAGCTGTTTATATGTGTTGGATTTTAACCCCTTATTGGTCATATCATTTGCAAATATCTTCTGTGTTCAGTAGATTGGCATGGAGAGAACATACCTTAACATGAAAAAGGCCATATATGAAAACCCAACAACTAACGTCGTACATTATACTCAATGGTGAAAAGATGAAAGCATTTCCTCTAAGATCAGGAACAAGACAAAGATGTTCACTCTCACCACTTTTATTCAACATAGTTTGGGAAGTCCTAGACATGACAATCATAAGAAGAAAAGAAAATAAAAAGAATCCAAATTGGAAAAGAAGAAGCAAAACTGTCACTGTTTGCAGATGTCATGATACTATAAATAAAAAACCTAAAGATGTCACCAGAAAACTACTAGAGCTCATCAATGAATTTGGTAAAGTTACAGGATACAAAGTTAATATACAGAAATCTGTTTCATTTCTATACACTAACAACAAAATATCAGAAAGAGAAATTAAAGAAACAGTTCCATTTACCATCGCATCAAAAAGAATAAAATACCTAGGAATAAACCTACCTAAGGAGGTAAAAGTCCTGTACTCGGAAAACTATAAGACACAGATGAAAGAAATTGAGGATGACACAAACAGATGGAAAGATATACTGTGTTATTGGATTGGAAGAATCAATATTGTTAAAAGGACCATACTACATCAGGCAATCTATAGATTTAATGCAATCCCTATCAAAACACCAATGACATTTTTTACAGAACTAGAACAAATAATTTTAAAATTTATGTGGAAACACAAAAGACCACAAATAGCCAAAACAATCTTGAGAAAGAAAAATGGAGCTAGAAGAAACAACTCCATAGCTGACTTCAGACTATACTACAAAGCTACAGTCATCAAAACCATATGGTACTGGCACAAAAACAGACACATAGATCAGTGGAACATAACAGAGAACCCCGAAGTAAATTCACACAGTTTTAGTCAATTAATCTGTGACAGAGGAAGCAAGGATATACAATGGAGAAAATATATTCTCTTCAATAAGTCGTGCTGGGAAAAATGGACAGTTACTTGTAAAAGAATGAAATTAGAACATTCTCTAACACCATATACAAAAATTAACTCAAAATGGATTAAGGACCTAAATGTAAGGCTGGATACTATAAAACTCCTAGAGGAAAACATAGGCAGAACATTCTTTGACAGAAATTTCAGCAATATTTTTGGGGATCTATCTCCTAATGTTAACAAAAGCAAAAAATAAACAAATGGGACCTGATTAAACTTAAAATATTTTGCACAGCAAAGGAAACCATCAACAGAGCCAGGTATTTTTAATGTATCTCCAATACTAGTGTGTATATGTATCTGGTATGATAGGTGTATATGGTGGCTTTGATGTTTACTCAGGCTTATGGAGGTTGAATCTGGGGGATCCAGACCGGGAAACACAATATGTGCTGAAGCCAGATTAATGATATGGCCAGAGAGACGGAAGGACAAATAAAGAGAATATTACCCTTGTTTAGGATAAAATGAAGTATCAATACATTATGATAACTACATTAGAGGTATATAATTTAGAAATTCTCGATCTGACCAGCCTAATTTAAGGTTTCTAATTATTGTAATCTTTCCAGCTTATTTTCTAGAATATTTACAGAGTGCTATTTTATACCAAGAACTATTTGCTAAAATTTTAATTGCTATTGAAAAAATCCCAAAGATGACAGAATTTTTTTAAGGATTATAAATCTGCTGATTTTATAAAATTCATAAGTATTTTGTTGGATTTAAAGTATGTGTAGAATTTTTGGTGGAATAATTATACCACAGAGATAAATAAGGGATAACTCACTTTTGTTTTATGTTAGAAAAGTGAAAGGAAACCAAGTAAAGCTGAATGTTAAGAAAAAAGAACTAGAGAACTAGAGAGAGGGCCTCACAGGGGGCATTCAAAGTCTGTTACATGCAACAAGACTCCAGTCTCTAAATTTATTTGTTGCCCTTCTCTTGATCATCTTATCTCATGTTTTCCTATCATAAGGGATATGATGCAGTGATGAATTATAATGACAGAATTTAACAAAATTAGGCCATAATAAGAAGGTTCTGCTAAAATAATCAAGCTTCCTATAAAGTAGGAGGTTAAGGAAGATGCTGTATATTTTACTGTGCATATTGCAAGCATTGAGAAAATTAGTCTTTAAAAATGCTTGACTGGCAAGATGTTACAGGTGTATGACTGCTAAATAAGAACAAGATAAATTGAAGGAAGCATGGATTATAATTTTGATCTCATAATTAGAAAAGCAAATAGTCAGCAAATAGTCAACATAATATATTATATAATATTTTGCTCCTCAGGTTTTATAGGAGGTAGAGAATAAATAAAATAAAGAACAAGTAACTCTAACTATTTAAGTCAATTGTATATAGATAATAATAAATAATAACTAAATGTAGTAATAATAGTATTGGATGTTGAAGCAACATAATGTGAGTTTTGCCTCATTTTATATTTTTGTCTTTGCCAAGCCCTTTAGTTTGAAATAGAGGAGAAGTAAAGAGGACGATGAATCTTTCTCCATGCTCCTCTTATTGCATTCAGCCAAGGCTGCAGTTTCCCAGTGCTGTCTTAAATACACTCCTTATAGCGCTCACCTTTTCACCTTTAACACTTTCTTAATTTCCCTCCCGTTCTATAAACTGTAAAGTTAAGATTAGCACCTGGTGTATAGTAGTAAATGGACATGTTAGTTGTCATTTTTTTCTCAGATAGGTACATTTGGACATATGGGAGTGTGTATGTATTATGTGATTATTTTGTATGTTTTTGTATGTACATAAATAAAGTGTACTCAGTGCTTATTAGAAAAGAATAAAATATGATCTCATTTAATACTCCATGACTAACATGTGGACTTGTTACATTATCTCCATTTTCAGATAAATAATCTAAATTTCAGAGAAGTTAAATAATCCAGATAATATTGCTATTGAATCAGAATTTGAACCGACACTTGTCTGATTCTAAAAATCTCCAATTTTCCCACAAGTTTTAGGCTGTGGAAAAAGATCTAGACAAAGATCAAATAATAGCAAAAGTGGAAACTGTTTCAAAACTATTTTACGTGATCAGTAACTATAGTTGTACTATCAAATGATAAGGAAAACATTATGACAACATAACCCAATTCCACTCCCATCTCTTGAGTCGCAAATAGTTCAGAGTTCTGAGAAGCTGCATCTTTAAAAGTTAGGGACTCTTCCATTTGCCATACTCCCTTTTTGTCAGAAACTAGCTAGCATCTTCTCCCTTAATTTCTCTTATGGAGAAGTAGTGTACCAAGGAAACAGTGGGATCAGTGATCCCAAGTGCAGGCAATAAGGAGTATAATTTTAAAAGAATGAAACAATAAAAGTTGATATTTTTTAAAATCACCTTGGCCAGGCAACTCTAAAGCATGTTAGTAATAAAATACTTTCCTCTCCTGGGGTGGGAGTAGAGAGGCATTCCCATCACAAACTCCAAACCTGGTTTACAAATGTTTGTAGAGTTAAACGCTGAGTATCAGTGTCAGGCTTGGGTTGGGAAGAAAGAGTAGAAAGACAGGATGGGGCAACCAGGACATGCCAGGACCAGAATTTTGTTAGATCATGGAATCTGATGTTGAGATCTAAAAACCAACAACACAAAGTTCATATTGGCAAGGGAATACAAGTATTGTAAGTCCAGGTGGAAGAGCTGAGTCCAGCAAAGTAGGAAGGAACAGAAATCCAGGCTTACTCTTAGGGAATGCAAGACCTTGGGACTGGACACAAAGATTATGGGAACTGGATACCAGGTAACAAGTATGAAGATAGGCATCAGGACAAACTTTGATGGGAACTAGCATCTTTTCCCTGGGCAGGAAAGACTTGGAGTCAGAGGATGCATACAACCTCCACTATAGAGTCAAAGGGAAACCAAATATGGCAACCTCAAAGGAATATAGAGATGTCTGCTGAGCTTTTAAATTCTAAAACAGAAATTAAACCTACAGAGAAGCCAGAGTTATCAGGTTCATTCTATCCACTCTTGAAAATAAATTGACTGTATTTGGGGGCACTCTTGGCATGAATAAAATTTGAAAATTGCTGAACACCTTGAGTTCTGAAAATCTCAAAGACCAGTGGAAGCACTTTGTTGACTTTACAAGCTCAAAACCTCCATAAATACAATACCAATAAAGGGCTAGAAAAACCATTAAGATCATGTATCCCACTTAATTTATATAAGTAGATGTTAAATATCCATGATGGAAAGGTTTATGTATAAGGTGATCAGAGTTCAGTTTTGAGTGAACTTGTTAATATCGCAGGGAAATTGAGAATCAGACAAACTCTTTGGATTCAGACATCTTGGTGAAGACCACTTGGGCTTTGCACAACTGATATGCTAGCATTTTGTAAACTTGATAAGGACCTCTTTCAGACTTGAATCTCCATCTTTAACCTCCCTGATAAGAGCTGAAAGCAGATGTTTCTCATATAAAGTTACAAAGCTACAGAACACTATGCCTCAAGAAGTTTGATTTGTCTTAACATTTGATTAGTATGGAGTTACTAAAACCACTGTTCACTGGACTTCAGCCAGGCTTCAGAAAACGAAGTAGAATGTCAAGAATATCCTTTCAGTGTGAATTGAGGATTTTGCAGGAAAAAACAAAATGAAATGCTTCCTTTCCCCCTCATTTTGCCTTATGATAAAATAGCACTTTAAAGTACTTAGGTATTAGGTTATTCTTAGAATTTTATAAATATTTATATATTTTACTCCATTTTCCAGCAATAAATACCAGTTCCATTTAGTAGAGAGTGACTGGTTCATTTTCCCCTAAGATTTACATATTTTCTGCTTCATTGATCAGTGCACACTTTTGAAATTGAAAACTACTAAAGATTTATACTAGTTCTTTTTAGTGGCTTCCATCAATGTCAATGCCATTTACTTTTGCAGCTATATTATTGGAAATAAGATAACAGTGTCTTCTAGTAAGTCTAGAAGAGAGGAACTTCTGAAGTAAGATAATCAGTTCATTTATTCACTCATTCAATAAACATTTTTGACTCACTCATTTGACAACAGGGCATGACTCTCATAGAAGCCTACAGAATGTTTTGGAATTAGTAATATATATATATATATAGGGGTATAGTTGCTTTACACTGTTGTGTTAGTTTCTGCTGTACAACAAAGTGAATCAGCTATATGTATACATATATGCCCTCCCTCTTGGACCTCCCTCCCACCGCATCCCCATCCCACCCATCTAGGTCCCCACAGAGCACCGAGCTGAGCTCCCTGTTTTATACAGCAGGTTCCCACTAGCTACCTATTTTACATGTAGTAGTGCATATATGTCAATCCCAATCTCCCAATTCATCCCAACCCCCCTCCACCCTGTGTCCACATGTCCATTCTCTAAGTCTGCATCTCTATTCCTGCCTTGAAAATAGGTTCCTTAAAAAACTAAAAATAGAACTACCATATGACCCAGTAATCCCACTACTGGGCATATACCCTGAGAAAACCATAATTCAAAAATTCACATGCACCCCAATGTTCATTGCAGCATTATTTACAATAGCCAGGGCATGGAAGCAACCTAAATGTCCATCAACAGAGGAATGGATAAAGAAAATGTGGTACATGTATACAATGGAATATTACTCAGCCATTAAAAGGAACAAAATTGGGTCATTTGTAGAAACGTGGATGGAAGTTACAAATATCATACATTAATGCAAGAGAAAAACAAATATTGTATATTAATGCATAAATGTGGAATCTAGAAAAATGGTACAGATGAACCTATTTGCAGAGCAGGAATAGTATTTTTTTAGCACAATTTTAATGAGTAGAAAACTAATTTATATTCTTTAGAAGGAAGGTGAAAGTCAAAGATAAGTGTTTTGTTCTGATAACTTTTCTACTGGGGGGATTATATTGTCAGTTTCAAAATACCATAATGCCCTAAAAATTAACTGACAATGGTTTTGTCTCATTTGTAGTTTTTCTTTTGTCAAGTGCTTAGGCTGGAGATAAGAGAGAAAAAGAGAAGAGAATGTATTCTTCTCCACATCACTCTCATTCCATTTAGCTAAAATTGTGGAATCCCAGTGCTATCTTAAGTACATTATTTGGAGTTCTCATCTTTCTACCTTTAACCACTTATTTTATCTCTGTGCTTCAGTTGCACCACCTGTAAATAAAGAAAAAATTATCTATGTTCATAGTTATTTTTTTAAGCTTTTAAATTAAATGAATGTAAAAATGCTTGTGACAGTGTCTAGTCCATTGTAGTAAATATAAATGTTAATTACCCTTTCTCAAATAGCTGATCTGAGCATATATGGTGAGTGGTTGTATGTTTTATATGTATATGCTGATATGTCCATGTATTTGTATGTATATAAATATTGTATGGCCAGTGCTTATTAGAAATAGATAAAATGCTTATTTCCTTACGTTCATTTTTCCAGGTTATTAGAATTACATCTTATGCCAGAGAAAACTGTGAAGGCAGAGTAGGGAGAAAGGTAAAAAGAGGAGGCAAAAAAGATAGCTCCCTGAAATGCATTATTTATGTCATCTTCACTGGGTCCTCATGGATCCTCATTCTTGAAGATGGATCCATATTCTGCCTTCATAGATCATTTTAATCTGAATAACCTGTTACAGTATGCAATTTATGAAGATAACAGTGTTTCTTAAAGTAATATTGGATTGTGCAAGATCTATGACCAACACTGTGAAGCTAAAGCTAAAATGTTTATTTTTTTACACTCTAATATGGCATCCTTCTGTATTCAGAGAACATTTTCTTTTAGTGTTGTGACAAATTCTGAAGACAGTTAGAAGGCTAAAGCAATTTGGATTGCCAAGCAGAAATCAAAATTGATGAATTTCTTGCTGAATTTAATGAAGTGTTTTGGGATGTTGTTTTTCGTCTGTATTGATTTTCAATTTTCTTTCTTTTATTTATAGGGCTTCTATTAAATATTTTACAGAGTGGTTAATAATACCCAGTGTTTCCATTTTGAAATGAAGCTTGGTATAAGTTTTTTAACCTTGACATTTCTGCATAATTTTATATTATTTTCGTTATAAATTTTTTTTCTTTTTTTTCTTTTTTTTAAGTTGAGGTATAGTTAATTTACAATATTATATGTTTCAAGTGTGCAACAGTGACATAATTTTTAAAGGTTATGCTCCATTTATAGTTATTCTAAAATCTATTCCCTGTGCTGTACAATATATCCTTGTAGCTTATTTATTTTAAACATAGCAGTTTGTACCTCTCAACCCCCTATCCCTATCTTGTCCCTCCATCATTTCCTCTCCCCACTGGCAACCACTAGTTTGTTCTCTATATCTGTGAGTCTGCTTCTTTTTTTGTGATATTCAATAGTTTGTTGAACTTTTTAGATTTCACTTATAAGTAATTTCATACAGCATGTGCCTTTCTCTGACTGACTTATTTCACTAAGCATAATACCCTCCAAGTTTATCCATGTTATTGCAAGTGGCAAAGTTTCATTCTTTTTTGTCCCTGAATAGTAAGTAGTCCATTGTGAGATATATATATATATATATATGAATATATAATCAATATCCATTCATTATCAATATCCATTCTTCTGATGATGCACACTTAGGTTGCTTCTGTGTACTGGTTATTGTAAATAGTGATGCCATGAACATTGGGGTGCATATATATTTTCAAATTAATTTTTTTTTTGCTTTCTTTGGCTATATACCTAGGAGTGGAATCACTGGATTATGTGGTAGTTCTACTTTTAGTTTTTTGAGGAACTACCATACTGTTTTCCACAGTGGCTGCAGCAATTTACATTCTTGCCAACAGTGTACCAGGTTTCCCTTTTCTCCAAAGCCTCACCAACATTTGTTATTTGTGGTCTTTTTGATGATAGCCATTCTGGCAGGTGTGAGGTGATACCTCATCGTGGTTTTTATTTGCCTTTCTTTGATGATTAGCAACGTTGAGCATCTTTTCATGTCCCTGTTGATGATTTGTATGTCTCCTTTAGAAAAATGTCTATTTGGATCTTCTGACCATTTTTTAGTCGTTTTTTGTTTGTTTTGTCTTATTTTCTGCTGTTGAGTTGTATGAGCTGTTTATATATTTTGGATATTAACCCCTTATCATTATTTGCATATATTTTCTCCCATTCCATAGGTTGTCTTTTCATTTTGTCAGTGGTTTCCTTTGCTGTGCAAAAGCTTTTTTTTTTTCCCATGGGTTTACTCATTTATTTTCTGAATATGAAGAATTACATTGATTGATTTTTGTAGTAGCTTTTTAAAGATATAATTCATGTACCACACAATTCACCCATTAAAGTGTAGAATTCAAGGGCTGTTAGGGTATCCACAGATGTCAAAAAAACAGCACAATCAATTTTAGAATATTTTCATCTCCCCAAGAAATGCACCCCTTAAATATTGCCTCCCAATGCCCCTATGTCCCCCTGACCCAGGCAAACACTAATATACTTTCTGGATGAAAAATCTATGTACTTGCCAATTCTGGACATTTCATATAAATGGAATCACAGAATATGTGGTCCTTTGTATTTGGATTCTCTCATTTACCATAAAGCTTTTTTTTAGTTGTAGTAACATACACATAACATAAAATTTATCATTTTTACAATTTATAATGCACTTAGTGCATTCACATTGTTGTACAATCATTACCATTATCTTTAGAACTTTTTCATCATCCCAACCAGAAGCTCTGTACTGATTAAACAATAGTTCCCCAGTACTCCCTCAAGCCCATGGTAACCACTATTCTACTTTCTCTCTATGAATTTACCTATTCTAGGTACCTCATATAAGTAGAATCGTATAATTGTTGTCCTTCTGTCTGGCTTATTTCAATTACCATAATGTTTTCAAAGTTTATCTATGTTGTAGCATGTATCAGAATTTATTTTTAAGACTGAGTAATATACCATTGTATGTATATGCCACATTTTGTTTATCCATTCATTGGTTGATGGACACTTGTGTTGCTTCCACCTTTTGGTTATTGTGAGTAATGCCACTATGAACATGGGTGTACAAATACCTGTTTAAGTCCCTGCTTTCAATTCTTTTGAGTATATATCTAAGAGTGGAACTGCTGAATCATAAGTGCTTCTATAAATTTTAGAGGAACTGCCATAACGTTTTGCATAGCAGCTGCACCATTTTACACTCCCGTAAGCAATGCACAAGCATTCCAGTTTCTCCACATTCTTGCCAACATTTGTTATTTTCTGTTTCATTGATAACAACCATCCTAATGGGTATGAAATGATATCTCATTGTAGTTTTGGTTTGAATTTCCCCAATGATAAATGATGTTGAGCATCTTTTCATATGCTTATACTAACCATTTTTTGTTAGATACATATTTTGCAAATATTTTCGTCAATTTATGGCCTGCCTTTTCATTTTTGAATTAAGTTTTTTGGTTTTTTTTTTTTTGCGGTACGCGGGCCTATCACTGTTGTGGCCTCTCCCGTTGTGGAGCACAGGCTCAGGACACGCAGGCTCGGCATCCATGGCTCACAGGCCCAGCTGCTCCGCGGCATGTGGGATCTTCCCAGACCGGGGCACGAACCCGTGTCCCCTGCATCAGCAGGCAGACTCTCAACCACTGCGCCACCAGAGAAGCCTGAATTATGTCTCTTTTTTTGAGAAGTAGTTTTAAGTCTGTATTTTGTCTTTTAATCATGTCTATGGTTTTTATTTTATATTTTTTAATAGATATTTATTGGAGTATAATTGTATCACAATACTGTATTAGTTTCTGTTGGAAAACAAAGTGAACCAGCCATATGCATACATATGTCCCCATTCCCCTCCCTCTTGAGCCTCCCACCCATCCTCCCTATCCCACCCCTCTAGATCAGCGCGAAGCACCGAGCTGATCTCCCTGTGCTGCTCCCCACTAGCTGTTTTACATTTGGTAGTGTATAAATGTTGATGCTACTCTCACTTCGCCCCAGCTTCCCCCTCCCACCCTGTGTCCTCAAGTCCATTCTCTATGTTTATATCTTTATTCCTACCCTGCAACTAAGTTAATCAGTACCTCTTATTTTATTTTTTTTTACATTCCACATATATACGTTAGCATATGGTATTTGCTTTTCTCTTTCTGACTTATTTCACTCAGTATGACAGACTCTAGGTCCATCCACCTCAATACAAATAACTCAATTTCGTTTCTTTTTATGGCAGAGTAATATTCCATTGTATATATGTTCCATATCTTCTTTATCCATTCACCTGTCAATGGACATTTAGGTTGGTTCCATGTCCTGGCTATTGTAAATAGTGCTGCAATGAACATTGTGGTACCTGTCTCTTTTTGAATTATGGTTTTCTAAGTGTATATGCCCAGTAGTGGGACTGCTGGGTCATATGGTAGTTCTATTTTCAGTTTTTTAAGAAACCTCCATACTGTTTTCCATAGTGGTTGTATCAATTTACATTCCCACCAACAGTGCAGGCGGGTTCCTTTTTCGCCACACCCTTTCCAGCATTTATTGTTTCTACATTTTTGGATAATGGTCATTCTCACCTGTGTGAGGAGATACCTCACTGTGGTTTTGATTTACATTTCTCTAATGATTAGTGATGTTGAGCATCTTCTCATGTGCCTCTTGGCCATCTGTCTGTCTTCTTTGGTGAAATGGCTACTTAGGTCTTCTGTCCATTTTTTACTGCATTGTTTGTTTTTTTGATATTGTGCTCCATGTGCTGTTTGTATATTTTGGAGATTAATTCTTTGTCTGTTGTTTCATTAGAAAATATTTTCTCCCATTCTGAGGGTTGTCTTTTTGTCTTGTTTATGGTTTCCTTTGCTGTGCAAAAGCTTTTAAGTTTAATTAAGTCCCATTTGTTTATTTTTGGTTTTATTTCCATTACTCTAGGGGGTGGATCAAAAAAGATCTTGCTTGGTTTATGTCATAGAGTGTTTATCCTATGTTTTCCTCTAAGAGTTTTATAGTGTCTGGTCTTACATTTAAGTCTTTAATCCATTCGGAGTTTATTTTTGTGTATGGTGTTAGGGAGTGTTCTAATTTCATTCTTTTACGTGTAGCTGTCCGGTTTTCCCAGCACCACATATTGAAGAGGCTGTCTTTTCTTCATTGTATATTTTTGCCTCCTTTGTCATAAATTAGATGCCCATATGTGTGTGGGTTTTTCTCTGCACTTTCTATCCTGTACCACTGATATATATTCCTGTTTTTGTGCCAGTACCATATTGTCTTGATTACTGTAGCTTTGTGATATAGTTTCAAGTCGGGGAGCCTGATTCCTTCCAACTCCATTTTCTTTACCAAGATTGCTTTGGTTATTTGGGGTTTTTTGTGTTTCCATGCAAATTGTGAAATTTTTTGTTCTAGTTCTGTGAAAAATGCCATTGGTCGTTTGATAGGGATTGCATTGATTCTGTAGATTGCTTTGGGTAGTATAGTCATTTTCACAATATTGATTCTTCCAATCCAAGAACATGGTATATTTCTCCATCTGTTTATGTCATCTTTCATTTCTTTCATCAGTGTTTTATAGTTTTCTGAGTACAAGTCTTTCGCCTCCATTGGCAGGTTTATTCATAGGTATTTTATTCTTTATGTTTCTATGGTAAATGGGAGTGTTTCCTTAATTTCCCTTTCTGATTTTTCATTGTTGGTGTATAGGAATGCCAGAGATTTCTGTGCATTAATTTTGTATCCTGCAACCTTACCACATTCATTGATTAGCTCTAGTAGTTTTCTGGTAGCATCTTTAGGATTCTCTATGTATAGTATCATGTCATCTACAAACAGTGAGAGTTTTACTTCTACTTTTCCAATTTAGATTCCTTTTATTTCTTTTTCTTCTCTGAATGCCATGGCTAGGGCTTCAAAAACTACGTTGAATATGAGTGGCAGGAGTGGACATCCTTGTCTTGTTCCTGATCTTAGTGGAAATCCTTTCAATTTTTCACCATTGAGTATGATGCTTGCTTTGGGTTTGTTGTATATGGCCTTTATTATGAGTTAGGCTCCCTCTATGCCCTATGCCCATTTTCTGGGGAATTTTTATCGTAAATGGGTGTTGAATTTTGTCAAAATATTTTTCTGCATCTATTGAGATGATCATATGGTTTTCTTTCCTTAGTTTGTTAATGTGGTGTATCACATTGATTGGTTTGTGTATATTGAAGAATCCTTGCAACCCTGGGATAAATTCCACTTGTTCATGGTGTATGATCCTTTTAATGTGTTGTTGGATTCTGTTTGCTAGTATTTTGTTCAGGATTTTTGCATCTATGTTCATCAGTGATATTGGCAGAGTATTTTTCTGATTTCTTTTCTTCTGATTTCTTTTTCTGATTTTGGTATCAAGGTGATTGTGGCTTCATAGAATGAATTTGGAGTGTTTCTCACTCTGCAATTTTTGGAGGAGTTTGAGAAGGATCAGTGTTATCTCTGCTCTAAATGTTTGGTAGAATTTGCCTGTGAAGCCATCTGATCCTGGACTCTTTTTTGTTGGAATATTTTTGATTACAGTTTCAATTTCATTACTTGTGATAGGTCTGTTTATGTTTTCTAATTCTTCCTGGTTCAGTCTTGGAAATTTTTAATTTTCCAAGAAGTTGTCCATTTCTTCCAGGTTGTCCATTTTATTGTCATATAGTTGTTTGTAGTAGTCTCTTAAATCCTTTGTATTTCTGCACTGTCAGTTGTGATTTTTCCTTTTTCATTTCTAATTTTATTGACTTTCATCCTCTCCCTTTTTTTCTTGATGAGTCTGGCTAATGGTTTATCAATTTTGTTTACCTTCTCAAACAACAAGCTTTTATTTTTATTGATCTTTGCTATTATTTTCTTCATTTCTATTTCAGTTATTTCTGCTCTGATCTTTATGATTTCTTTCCTTCTAGGTTTTTGGGTTTTCTTTGTTCTTCTTTCTCTAGTTGTTTTAAGTGTAGGGTTAGATTGTTTATTTGAGGTGTTTCTTGCTTCTTGAGGTGAGATTGAATTGCTATAAACTTTGCACTTAGAACCTCTTTTGCTGTGTCCCATAGGTTTAGGGTCATCATGTTTTCATTGTCCTTTGTCTATGTATTTTTTAATTTCTTGTTTGATTTCTTCAGGGGTCTCTTGGTTATTTAATAGCGCACTGTTTAGCCTCCATGTATTTGTGTTGTTTTCAGTTTTTTTTCCCTGTAATTGATTTCCAATATCATAGTGTTGTGGTCAGAAATGATGCTTGATACTATTTCAATTCTCTTAAATTTTCTGAGGCTTGATCTGTGACCCAAGTTATGATCTATCCTGGAGAATGTTCCATGTACACTTGAGAAGAAAGTATATTCTGCCACTTTGGGGTGGAATGTTCTATAAATATCAATTAAATCTATCTGATCTATTGTGTCATATAAAGCTTGTGTTTCCCTATTATTTTCTGTTTGGATGATCTGTCCATTGGTGAAAGTGGGGTGTTAATGTCCCCTACTATTTTTGTGTTACTGTCAATTTCTCCTTTCATGGTTGTTAGCATTTGCCTTATGTATTGAGGTGCTCCTCTGTTGAGTGCATAAACATTTATAATTGTCATATCTTCTTCTAGGATTGATCCTTTGATCATTATGTAGTGTCCTCCCTTATCTCTTGTAACAGTCTTTATTTTAAAGTCTATTTTATCTAATATGAGTATTGCTACTCCAGCTTTCTTTTGATTTCCATTTGCATGGAATAACTTTTTCCATTCCTTCACTTTCAGGTTGTATGTGTCACTAGGTCTGAAGTGGGTCTCTTGTAGACAGCATATATATGGGTCTTGTTTTTGTATCCATTCAGCCATTCTGTATCTTTTGGTTAAGGCATTTAATACATTTACGTTCAAGGTTATTATCGATATGTATGTTTCTATTACTATTTTCTTAATTGTTTGGCTTTGTTTTTGTGGGTCTTTTTCTTCTTTTGTGTTTCCCTCCTAGAGAAGTTTCTTTAGCATTTGTTCTAAAGCTGGTTTGGTGGTGCTGAATTCTCTTAGCTTTTGCTGGTCTGAAAAGCTTTTGATTTCTCCATCAAAACTGAATGAGATCCTTGCTGGGTAGAGTAATCTTGGTTGTAGGTTTTCTTTCATCACTTTAAGTATATCCTGCCACTCCTTTCTGGCCTGCAGGGTTTCTGCTGAAAAATCCATTGATAACCTTATGGGGCTTCCCTTGTATGCTTTTTTTTTTTCCCCTTGCTGCATTTAATATTTTTTCTTTAAATTTGATTTTTGGTAGTTTGATTAATATGTGTCTTGCTGTGTTTTTCCTAGGGTTTATCCTGTATGGGACTCCCTTTTCTTCCTGAACTTGGGTGACTATTTCCTTTCTCACGTTAGTGAAGTTTTCGACTATAATCTCTTCAAATATTTTCTCAGACTCTTTCTTTTTCTCTTCTTCTTCTGGACCCATATAATTCAAATGTTGGTGCATTTTGTGTTTCCCAGAGGTCTCTGAGATTGTCTTCAATTCT
The DNA here is from genome assembly GCF_949774975.1 of Lagenorhynchus albirostris. Taxonomy (NCBI): domain Eukaryota; kingdom Metazoa; phylum Chordata; class Mammalia; order Artiodactyla; family Delphinidae; genus Lagenorhynchus; species Lagenorhynchus albirostris. The sequence goes on from NC_083103.1 coordinate 83,224,665, forward strand.
TTTCATTCTTTTTTCTTTATTCTGATCCTCGGCAGTTATTTCCACCATTTTGTCTCCAGCTCACTTATTCTTTCTTCTGCCTCGATTACTCTGTTACTGATTCCTTCTAGTGTATTTTTCATTTCATTTATTGTGTTGTTCACCTCTGTTTCTTCGTTCTTTACTTCTTCTAGATCTTTGTTAAACATTTCTTGTATCTTCAATCTGTGCCTGCATTCTATTTCCGAGATTCTGGATCATCTTTACTATCATCGCTGAATTCATTTTCAGGTAGATTGCTTATTTCCTCTTCATCTATTTGGTCTTGTAGGTTTTTACCTTGCTCCTTCATCTGTGACATATTTTTTTGTCATCTCATTTTTTTTTTTTAAGAGTGGGATTATGTTCCTGTCTTACTGGTTGTTTGGCCAGAGGCTTCTAACACTGTAGTTTGTAGACTGTTGGGTAGAGCTGAGTCTTGGTGCTGAGATGAGGACCTCTGTGAGATATTCTAGTGAATATTCCCTGGGGTCTGAGGTTCTCTGTTAGTCCAGTGGTTCGGATTCCGAGCTCCCACCACAGGAGCTTCAGCCCGACCCCTGGCTCATGAACCAAGATCCCACAAGCCACATGGGGTGGCAAAAAAGGGAAAAAAATAACAGAACAATAACAAAGTAAAAAAATAATTAGACTAGGAAACTAACAAATATTGTAGAAAGAATATAAAAATAAAAATATAGATTAATCAACAACTGGAAGGTACATCAGTACTTTTTTACCATAATAAAAGGGAGGAGATGGGTAAAGAAAAAATAAGAAAGAAAGAAAGGAAAAGTGGGGAAAGGGCCTTGGCTGTGGAGGGTGGGGCCTAAACAAGGGCGAGGTTTGGGCAGTGGGCACGGCCTATGCTTATGACCCACAGCCTGGAAAATGCCCTGGGGGCTGTGGGAGGTGTGGCTTAGGCTCAAGGAACAGAAGGGGCCCAGGTGTGTCTCCCACCCCTGGTCTCAGAGGGCAAGGTACCTCACCTGGGAGCCCAGCAGGCTTCCTGGCTCGAATGGGTGGGGCAAATGCCCTCTTCTCTCCTGCTCCTCCTGTCCCTGAGGGCGCCTCCTGATCTCCTCACCCTCCCTCCTATGCCCCCAGGACCAATGCAGCTTGTGTATGGTTTTTAAATAAAAGGTTTTTATTTTGGAAGAATCTTACTTCTTGGTATTTTATTTTATGATCTTTTTATTCTTAAGAACTCCTTCATATCACAAGGCTATAATCAGAGTCGCTTACATTTTGTTCTAAAACATTCATAACTTTGTTTTTAATATCTGGTATCTCGAATCCATCTAGAATCTGTTTTTTGTGATGGTTTGTGGTAAGGATGTCAGTATTTCCCCCCACGCACAGAGCCAATGATCTCAACCATCATCCCTCTATGTTCTCCATTCTTATTTTCCCCCTTCTATGAATTTGTCCCTAGTTTGTTTCCATAGTTCCAGTGACCAACAATCATTGATGAGTCATATATTTTATCCTAAACTTAAAATTTTCAATAATTACAGAGTGGCATGAATTCTTTCTTCCATTGTTCTTTCAGGCCCAAGGACTTGGATGCCAAGCCCATCCTCTCTGGGTGAAGTGTGAGTGTGGTAGAATGCCTGGCCTAAATCTAATATAAAGAAAAAGATACAAAAGAGATATTCAAACATTTTTAAAAGCACTAGAATTGTAAAGTGTGCTTTGCACACAACAGGGATGCTCTGGCTTACAGTGACATCAGATGTTGGGGAGATGCACGGCAGGAAGAAGCAAGGGTGAGTCACCCTGTCTTTCCCTCCAGGACTTCAGAAATAATCACATGAAGTCATAAAATGTAGCTACTTACGTATCCTATTTGCTGAGTCCCAGAAAACTTTGAAAAGTTAACTCTGGCTCCACCTGTTGCCACTCATACAAGTCAGTCCTTCCACAGATTAGTCAAAGAAGGAAGACATGTGGGCACTGATGAATTGATATGAAGAAAGCTTTATATATTTAATCTCTAAGAGGAGTGAGAGCCCCTCCAGTTCTCAGAGACTCTGGGCATCATTCCCAGAGCTGTTTAGTTTAACTAGGTCCCATTTATTTATTTTTGCTTTTGTTTCCTTTGCCTTAGGAGACATATCCAAAAAAATATTGCTGTTATTTACTTCAAAGAGTGTTATGCCAATGTTTTCTTCTAGTTTTATGGTTTCAGGTCTCACTTTCAGGTCTTTAGTGAATTTTGAGTTTATTTTGCATATCATATACAGCTAGAAACTATTCTAATTTCATTGTTTTATGTGTACTTGTCCAATTTTCCCAGCAGCACTTTTTGAAGAGGCTGTCTTTTCTCCATTGTATATTCTTGTCTCTTTTGTCATAGATTAGTTGACCATAGTGCATGGGCTTATTTCTGGACTCTTTCTTGAGATTTTTCTTATTTCTTGAGGTAAGCTTGTATCACTATAAACTTCCCTCTTACAACTGCTTTTGCTGTATCCCATAAATTTTGGATCATTCTGTTTTCGTTTTCATTTACCTCCAGGTATTTTTTATTTCCTCTTTGATTTCTTCAGTGATCCATTTGTTGTTCAGTAGTATATTGTTTAGCCTCCATGTGTTTGTGGTTTTTGCTTTTATTTTATTGTAGTTGATTTCTAATCTCATAGTGGTGTTGGTTAGAAATGAGGCTTAATGTAAGTTCAGTTTTCTTAAACTTGCCAAGGCTTGTTTTATGTCCTAGCATGTGTTCTATCCTGGAGAATATTCCATGTGCACTTTAAAAGAACATGTATTCTACTGCTTTGGGATGGAATGTTCTGTATATATTTATTAAATCCATCTGCTCTAGTGTGTCATTTTAGGTCAGTGTTTCCTTATTGATTTTCTGTCTGGATGATTTGTCCATTGACATAAGTGGGATGTTGAAGTCCCCTACAATTATTGTGTAACTGTCTATTTCTTTCTTTATCTCTGTTAATATTTGCTTTATGTATTTGGGTGCTTCTATGTTGGGTGTATATATATTTACAATTGTTATATCTTCTTCTTGGATTGATCCTTTTATCATTATGTAATGTCCTTTATCTCTTGTAACAGTCTTTGTTTTAGAGTCTATTTTGTTTGACATAAGTATTGCTATTCTGGCTTTCTTTTCATTCCATTTGCAAAAAATACCTTTTTCCATCTCCTCACTTTTAGTCTGTGTGTGTCAGATCAGAATTGAGTCCCTTGTAGGCAGCATATATACAAGTCTTGTTTTTGTATCCATTCAGCCAGTTTCTGTCTTCTGATTGGGCATTTAAATCATTTACATTTAAAGTAATTATTTATATGTATATTCTTACTGCATTTTGTTAATTGTTTTGAAGTTATTTTATAGTTCTTTTTTGTTCCTTCTTCTTTAGTAATTTCCTCTGGCGATTTAATGACTATCTTTAGTGTTGTGTTTGGATTTTATTTATTTTTTGTATATATATCTATTATAGATTTTTAGTTTGTGGTTACCATGAGGTATATATGTATATGTATGATTGTTTTAAGTTGCTGATCTCTTAATTTCAAGTGTCTTATGGCAACCTTGCACTTGTACTCTCCTCCCCTCATGATTAGTGTTTTTGACATCATATTTTACACCTGACTATTTTCTGTATTTGTTAAGTTCCTACTGTGGGTATAGATGATTTTACTAGTTTTGTCTATTAGCTTTCCTAGCTTTGTGCTCAGATGATTTACTGTGTGTTTGCCTTTACCAATGAGATTTTTCCTTTCACTGTTTTTATTTTTCTAGTTGTGGCCTTTTCTTTTTTGCTTAGAGAAGTCCCTTTAACATTTCTTGTAAAGATGTCTTAAAGGTGCTGAACTTTTTTAGCTTTTGCTAGTCTATACAATTTTTTGATCTCTCCATCATATCTGAACAAGAGCCTTACCATATAGAGTGTTCTTGGTTGTAGATTTTCCCCTTTCATCACTTTAAATATAACATTACTTTAAATATATAACATTACTTTAAATATATAACATCCCTTCTGGCCTGCAGAGTTTCTGCTGAAAAGTCAGTTTATAGCTTTATGGGAGTTCCCTTGTATGTAACTTGTTGCTTTTCTATTGCTGCTTTTTTTTTTAATAAATTTATTTATTTTTTTTGGCTGTGTTGGGTCTTCATTGCTGCACTTGGGCTTTCTCTAGTTGCATCGAGTGGGAGTTACTCTTCGTTGTGGTGTGCGGGCTTCTCATTGCAGTGGCTTCTCTTGTTGTGGAACACAGGCTCTAGGCATGTGGGCTTCAGTAGTTGTGGTGCTTGAGCTCAGTAGTTGTGGCTTGCAGGCTCTAGAACATAGGCTCAGTAGTTGTGGTGCAGGGGCTTAGTTGCTCTGCAGCATGTGGGATCTTCCTGGACCAGGGTTTGAACCCGTGTCCCCTGCATTGGCAGGCGGATTCTTAACCACTGCACCACCAGGGAAACCCCTCCATTGCTGCTTTTAATATTCCTGTTTGGAACTCTCTGTGCTGCCTGGACTTAGATGTCTGTTTTCCTTCCAAGGTTTAGGAAGTTTTCAAGTGCTCATTTCTTCAAATATGTTCTCAGCATCTTTCTTGGTCTCTTCTCCTTCTGGGACATCTATAATGCAAATATTAGTGCCTGTGATGTTGTCCCAGAGGTCTCTTAAATGGCCCGTATTTCTTTTCTTTTTTTTTTCTTTTTTCTGTTCAGTGTCAGTGATTTCCACTACTCTATCTTCCAGCTCACTGAGCCGTTCCTCTGTATCATTTAGTCTACTTTTGATTCCTTCTAGTGCATTTTTTATTTTAGTTATTGTGTTCTTCATCTCTGTTTGGTTCTTCTTTATATTTTCTGACTCTTTGTTTAAAACTCCTAACTTCTCACTTCTGTGCCTCCATTCTTCTCAAGTGTTCTTTGATCATCTTTAAAATCATTACAGTGAAGTCTTTCTTGGATAGATTGCCTATTTCCACTTCAATTAGTTCTTCTTCTGGGGTTTTATCTTGTTCCATCTTTTGGAAATATTCCTCTGCTTCCTCATTTTGCCTAAATTGCTGCTTTTATTTCTTTCTATCTGGTAGGTTGGTTATGTTTCCCAACCTTGGAGAGATGGCCTTTTGTAGAAGATGTCCTGGCAGTGCCCCCCACCCTCATCACTAGGGCTACATGCTCTAGGGTTGTCCACTAGGGACGTCTTCTGTTGTGGTGTGCTGACTACTATGTGAGGTCTTGTAGACTTGGTTGACCCCCCGTGGGGTTGGTTGCCCAACCCTGCCTTGTGAGGGCCTTCTGGCTGCTGTTTGATGAGGCTGTGTCATGAGGCAGCTGGCTGCAGAACCCTGGGGCCCCTGGGGCTAGAGCTGGCTCACTGATGATTGGAGTTGTGGTCCAGGAGTCCCCAGGGCTGATGTATTCCCACTGGTGGGTAAAGCCAGGTTCTGGGGCTAGTGCCAGCCAACTGGTGGGCAGAGCTGTGTCCTGAGGTCTGGCTATAAGCCCCAGAGGTCCCACATCTGGAGTTGGACTGATAGTGAGTGGTGCCAGTTCCTGATACAGCTGACTTTGTGATCTGGAGTGTTTGGGGTGTCCTGAAGCTTGTGTTGGCCTGCTAGTGGGCAGGACCAATGCCCAGCTAGTCCCAGGGCAGGTGGTGTTCTGCTGGTGGGGGGGCTGGGTCCACCAGCTCTGGAGCCATGGTTGTCCTGTGGCTGGTGTCTGCCTGCTGGTGGGTGAGGCTGGTTGCCTAGGCTGAAGCTGGATAGCTAGTGGGTGGGGCTGGGATTCTGGGGCTGGTCCTTACAAGTGGTGGGTGGAGCTGTGTCCTGCATTCTCTGGCTAGAGGACACTGGGGGTTGCAAATCTCATGCTTGTTCCCCAAGTCTAGGTCCTGGGACTTCTGGGGGGCAAGGCTGTGTCAAGGGGTGGCTGTGGGTTCAGGGTAAGGCAGCCTGTCTGCTAGTGGGTGGGGCTGTCTCCCTGCCCAGTAGTTGCTTGGCCTAAGGCATCCTAGTATTGATGCATACAGGCCATAGGGTAGAGGTGAAGCTGGGGTTATTAGGCTAATAAGAGAGGGGAGGATTCCAAAATGGCAATTGCCAGCACCAGCGTCCATGTGGTGGAACAAGGTCCCCAAAATGACTTCTGCCAGTGTTTATATTCCCAGAGTAAGCTACATTTACCTTCTGCCTCTCCAGAAGATTCTCCAGATCAGCAGGTAGGTCTTATCCAGACTCCTTTAAAGTTACTGACTCTGCCCTGGTTCCTGAAGTGCAGTAGATTTTGCGAGCATCCTTTAAGAGTGAAGTCTCCTTTTCCCACAGCCCCCGGGACTCCCCAAAGTAAGCTCCTGGCCTTCAAAGCCAAATGTTCTGGGGTTTGTATTCCTGGTTCAGGACCCCTAGGCTGGAGAGCCCAACATGGGTTTCAGACTCCTCTCTCCTTTGAGAGAACCTCTGAATAGAAATTTTTCTCCTGTTCCTAAGTCATCCATCCAGCAGTATGAGACTTGCTTATATCGTGACTCTGCCTCTTCTACATATCCCATTGTGGTTCTTTCTTTATAACTTTAGTTGTAGAAAATATTTTCTGTTGGTTCTGATCTTTTTCATCAATGGTTGTTCTGTTGTAAATTTAGTGGGCTTGTGAGATGAGGTCTTTCGGGGTTTTTCTACTCTGCCATCTTAGCCCCTGTCCTGATTTCAATTTTCTAAAGAGTGATGGCAACTGCTAAGAGATTGATGTTTTTGATTTTTATAGTAACTAATTTTATGGACTGAGTGTGTTCTCTCAAAATTCATTTTTGAAGCCCTAACCCCCAGTACAATGGTATTTGGAGGTGGGGTCTTTGGAAGGGTAATTATATTTAAATAAGATTATGAGGAAGGGGCCCCATGGTGAGATCCGTGTCCATATAAAAGGAGAAAGTGACCAGAATTTGCTCTCTTTCTGCCATGTGAGAACACAGGGATAAGGTGGTCATATGCGAGCCAGGAAGGGAGCTTTCACCAGTGAACCAAATTAGCCAGCACTTTGATCTTGGATTTCCCAGCCTCCACAACTGTGAGAAACAAATTTCTGTTTTTTAAGTCACCCAATCTATGATATTTTGTTATAGCGGCCTGAATGGAATAAGACACCAAGGAATGTATATCAATTCTAAAAACAGTCTGGAAATCTATGATATAAGTCTCTTGCAAGTTTTCTTTGGCCCATGTTGCTAGAGTTTCTTATATTTATAAAGATAAATGTTACTTCATGATTCAAGTGAAAATTTTTTCACTGGCTTTATGGAGTGTGTGTCATTACACACTGTCTCTCTTTTACATATCTGTTGATACATAAAATAATTATTTTAAATAAACGATTTGGAATTCTTATCTTTCAACTTTTAACCACTTATTTTACCTCTGCTTCAGTTTCACCATCTGTAAATAAACTAATTTTATCTACCTCATAGTTATACTTTTTGAGCCTTTAAATGAAATATATGTAAAAATGCTTATTACAATGTCTTGTCCATGGTAGTAAGTGTAAATATGAACCATCATTTCTCAAATGGTTATTTCTGGGCATATAGTGAATTAAGTTCTTAGCTCAGACTGCATGTTTGTGCTTATTGTCACTAAGACCTTTAACAGAACAGTACGAGAAACTAGTTTTTCATTTGGGTACATTTTGCAATTTTAAGTTTCACTATCTAGTTAATTACTTACTCTAATATGTTTATTTTTTAAAAATCATTTACAAATACCAACTTTCTTTATAAAGAATTATTGTCATTAAATAGTCATTTCTTTTACCCTGAGGTCATTTACCCTGAGGTCATTTACCAGAGGATTTCTGGCAAACTCTAGAATGTGAATATGTCAGTTATGTTTCCATCAAGGTTTATAATACTTGGGTTTTCAATAAGTTTACTAAAATGGAGATCAATCTTCTAAACAGGACAGTTACGTCTCACTTAACAGATGGATAGTCTCAATGCAATCTGCAAATTGGATTATTTCTATTACCTTTTCCACCAAACCTTTAATTAATGCTGTTATTTAGCAGAAATCCTATACATAATTATCCCAGTAGTCACCACTTAACAACAGTGATTTTAAAAGTACAAATTCCTTAAAGCAAAATAGAACTGAAGGAGTTGAATTCACATTTACTAAATACAAACTGTTTTCCAGACACAGTGCTGGATACCTTAATTGTGACATCTTATTTATTTTCCAGAACAAATTTGTGGGATAGGTGTTATTATGTCCCTTATGGATATGAGTTTATAAGTGATAGAGATGTTATTTGAATTTACTTCTGATTCAACTAAATGCTCATAATTTAGAAAACAATGGCTGAAATCATTCACGTATCAGATAGCTAGTATTCCTAACTAATTAGATGCAGATCTGTGACCAAAGATTGCTCTAGCATTTCTATACATATATTTCATAAATCAGTATTCTGTATTCAATAACTTTGACAATCACCAGGAAAATTTCTACAAAATGAGAGTAATGGTATATCACAATTCTGTTCAGAGGGTGTAAAGAGCTAGTAGCCAAAGACCTTTATTATGAACATGAGGTCCTTGATATAATTAATAGTTCAAGGATCAGTTTGAATTTTCAAGTTGCAATTTGAATTTTAGCCTAGAGTTAAGAATATAACTATCATTACTTTTACAAAGCATTCGAAAGGTCTGCACTAATTTTTAATTTGTGTTAGACTTCATAAAGTCTTGTCCTTTTTGACTCCAGGAGGGTAAAGAAGATCTGTATGCAGAAGTTAAAAAAAATAATTTTAGCACAGTAGAAGATCCTTATGAAAGTCAGTGTTGCCAACAATAAAATAGATTGTCTGAAGCCATATGCTCTGGTCACTGGAGTAATTCAAACACAAGCTACAATCTTTTGATAAGACAGGTAAAATAAATTCTCAAAGTTCACTTCATTCTAAGTTCACAGGATTCTAATATTCTAAATACTCAATTTTGGAATTATATGTAGTTGGCTAGGAAAATGTTCCCAAAGTGCAAACCATGTCTAATGACACCCTATTAGTAAGTTATTCATATATGGTGAGTTTAAAATAATGTGGGTTTATTTATATTTGTAAACATATTTAATGTGGGAAAATGAAAATTTAACTTTGTTTTCTTAAATTCAAGTATTTGATTGTAACTGTGTGTACAGTTTGATTAATTTTTCAAGTTTTAAAATCGTTAATATGGCTTTGAATAAGCTTGAAAACTGCAGGAAATTAGCTGAAGCAAAATTCTTATTAAACTGTTGATCCAGCTGTGTGTGCGTGTGTGTGTATGTGTGTGTGTGTGTGTGTGTGTGTGCCTGTATTGTAGTATATGAAAGCCGTCTGTTAAAATAATGCTGTTCTTAAGATAGTTCAAAGCAATATGTTTTAATTTCATATTTTCCTTTGATATTGTATAGATATTTTTCTGCTGTCATCAAAGGAAAATATTGTCTCTCCTTTTCCACTTATCAAATTCCATTACTAGTGTCACTGCCTCATAAACAATAGGGCATATTTCAGCTCTCTGATAAAGGAGGTCCTTTGACCATAAGGGAGAGGCCAGAGAGAGCTGTTGAAGTCCTTGTGCATGACACTGCAGTGATAGCTAAGTGTAGGGGAAAGAGTATTGGATATCAAGCTTAAAAATCATATTTTCTGTCCTCATCACTTAAAGTCACAAAACCTATCTATCTGAGCCCTCTTCTGCTTCTATAAAATGGGAACAATGGTATTGGTCTTATATTTTTGTTATAGTTACACATAAAATGTGCTTAGCAAATTATTGTTGGGAAATTTTGCTATTCATAATTCAAAATAATAATATCTGTGGGAAATAGCAGTGAATTAAGAAACAGTACAAGCAGTTGACTCCATCTAGATTCATTCATATGAAAGAAGACAAAGGATGGAGAGTATCTTGGGAATTTGCTGTGAGAGGAAGGAAGAGGAGTGTCTTAGTCCATTCAGTCTCCTATAACAAAAATACCATAGACTGGGTGGCTTATAAACAACAAAAACTTATTTCTCACAGTTCTGGAAGCCTGGGAAATCCAACATCAATGCATAAGCAGATTTAGCATCTAGTGAAGGACCACTTCCTGGTTCATAGATGGCTGTCTTTTGCTGTGTCCTTACATGGTAGAAGGGGCAAGGGAGCTCTCTGGGGTCTCCTTTATAAGGGCACTAATCTATTCATGAAGGCTCTGTTCTCATCATTTAATCATCTCCCGAATGTCCCACATCCAAATACCATCACACTGGGGATTAAGTTTCTACATATAAATTTTAGGAAGGGGGGGCATAAAAATTGAGCTTATGTTAGGGACTGATATTTGTTGAATGTAAAATATGTGTGAGTGTAATGCTAAATTCTATGTATATATTTATTGATTTATCTTCAACAAATAATTATTTGTCACCTACTGTGTTCTAAGTACTAGGCTAGGCATTGGGGCATAATGGTAAATAAGAGTATCTGGGAAAAAGAAATATTCCTCTACCCTTGTAGGTCCTTCTGGCTGGTTTAAAATTAAACTGGCATGAGACAGATTAACAAGAAAAAATCAAACAAAAGTTTAATAACATGTATACATGGGAGAGACCCTGGAAAACTGAGTAACGTGCCAAAACGGCTGAAATCTTTAAATACAGTTTCAGCTAAAGGAAAAAAGAGGATTTGGGGGCAGTCGTTTGAGACTTCAACGGGGAGGAAGGCAATTGACATGGAGATGGAAAAGAAAATGTTTGGTGAACAAATGTTTGCCAGGCCATGCAGAGACAATGGGACACAGAGAGGTGTCCCTTTGCTAGGTTCCTCCATTTCTACCACACCTAGCTCATACTATAGTTATCTATAGTGATAACTCCCTTCCTGGAACAGATTCTCTATCTAGTTTCTTTAGGCAGTTAGAGGGAAGGTGAAACTTTCTTCCTGAGCCTTTTGGGCCTTGATTGTTTACAGCTCAAAACAATCCAAATGCCAAAAAGACATTTTGGCGTGGCACATTTTGCTCCCCTACAGTTCTGCTTTTGAAACCTCCTTTAAGAAGTTTCAGGATTCAGAAATTGAGTTGATAGACTGCTTTATCACTCACTGAGCCAATCTCTTGGTCCTGACAATAGGTCAGTTCAGTTACTCATTTCAGGAGACAGTGATTCATATGGGGTCTCAAAGTTTGGCCTATACAGTGCAAGCAGTCAGGTATTTAATAAAGACCATTTCTATGGATATAAAAGAAAAACAAAGGATAATAGTTCAAGAAAATTATTAACCCAGTGTCTGAGTCCTGAGAGCTACCAGTGGAGAAGATTTTTAGATGTCAGGCTCAAAGTATCTTTTGCAGTTTAAAATGTCCCTGATGATGTCATCTAGCATTCAGGTTAACTTTCTGAGTGGCTTATACAGTAACAAAGAGATTGTCTAAACATGGGCTATTGTGGTGATCTCTCTTAAGTTTATACCAAGTTGTTCAGCTTCAGTTTGCTGGGCTTCAGGAAGAGGGCAGTTTTAGCTTGCAATGATTTCAAGTCAAAATTGAGAGAAAAACTGGAAACATTAGATTGAATAGTTGTAGCCAAATATTTGAGGAAACTAGAAGAATTCAAGATCCATTTCAGTTTATATTTGGAAAAACAAAACCTCAAAGACAATTAACAGAACTATAATCTAATATTCATAACTGTGTATTATAGTTTCTGCTGAAACACAATTTTTTCTCTCTAAAATCACCCACATTTCTACCAAAGAAAACCAAATTAAGACTAATTTGTTTTCAAAATAAGTTTAGTTTCATTAAAATTGGCCTATTTACATAAGTCCAAAAAGAATAGAAATTAGCTATATAGGTTCATTTAAACCTGCTTTGCTGGAACTTTTCGTAAGGAATCTCCAGATTGAAGGTTTCAATGCCTCTTGAATCCAGGAAGCCATGCCCAGGACTTATCATCACATTCACCTGTAATACCTGTAGATTTGGGTGAATTCTTCTCTTCTTGATGTCCCCCAAATACCCAGAGGTTTTTGCACACGCCAGGAAGTGACCTTCCTTATTCACCTGGTAAAGCTGCTAGGAGCCCTGTAAGAAAGGTACCAAGCTGTTTTTCCTCGGGACTTTATGGCTCCATGAAGTCAATCTATCTTAGTTCCTTAAAGAACTAAGATTGGTCTGGTCATATCTGAGTCTATGCATGTATCTCTCAAATATGACATTCCAGTCAAAGCCTTGGTAATATAACCAAAGTTTCCAATTGTGTTCTGTTACAAGGGGAACAGATTCTTAGTGAACTTATATAAATAACTATATTGCCATAAAAATAAAAAGAGTTCCCAAATTTGGAGGACTCAGGTAGGGAGAAAAAAGGTAAATGTTTCAATTCTCTTTACAAAGGTATAATTTACCAAATTGCTGTAAGTCATAGCATAAGAGGAAATGTTTCTTTATATCTGAAAAACAAATATTAAAAAGCCAATATTTCATAGAAAATGTCATAAAATTATAATCATAGACATCACTTCATTTAGTCTATAAATAATTATTATTGATTTTGATTTTTGTTAGCAGTTTTATGAAGGCATCAGGTTTTTCATTAGAACTCTGTACACTCTAATGCAGTTCACTGGTATATGAAAGTTATCAGAAGCCCATATTTGTCAACAAGTCTTTTTAATGAATGTTCTTTTTTAATTTTTTTGTTTTCTTTCTTTTTTCTTGAAATATAGTTGACATACAATACTGTGTTAATTTCAGATGTACAGCAAAGTGATTCATTTATACATTTATACATACATTTATACATATACACATATATATTCTTTTTCAGATTCTTTTCTATTATAGGTTATTACAAGATATTTAATGTAGTTCCCTGTGCTATACAGTAAGTCCTTATTGTTTATCTATTTTACATATAGTAGTGTATACCTGTTAATCCCATACTCCTAATTTATCTCACTCCCCCTTTCCTCTTTGGTAACCACAAGTTTGTTTTCTATGTCTGTGAGTCAATTTCTGTTTTGTAAATAAGTTCATTTCTATTATTATTTTAGATTCCACATATAAGTGATATAGCATTTGTCTTTCTCTGTCTGACTTACTTCTCTCAGTAAGACAATATCTAGGTCTATCCATGTTGTTGCAGATGGTAGTATTTCATTCTTTTTTATGGCTGATTAATATTCCATTGTGTATATATACCACATTTTCTTTATCCTTTCATCTGTTGATGAGCACTTAGGTAGCTTCCATGTCTTGGCTATTGGGGTGCATGTGTCTTTTCAAATTAGAGTTTTTATCTTTTCCGGGCATATGTCCAGGAGTGCGATTGCTTGATCATATGATAACTCTATTTTTAGTTATTGAAGGAAACTCCAGACTGTTTTCCATAGTGGCTGCACCAATCTCCACTCCCACCAACGGTGTAAGAGGGTTCTCTTTTTCCACTCTCTATCCAGCATTTATTGTTTGTAGACTTTTTGATGAGGTCCATTCTAACTGGTGTGAGGTGTGATAACCTCATTGTAGTTTTGATTCGCATTTCTCTAATAAGTATGATGTTGAGGCCATCTGTATGTCTTCTTTGGAGAAAAGTCTGTTTAGGTCTTCTGTCTATTGTTTGATAGGGTTGTTTGTTTTTTTGATATTTAGCTATATGAGCTATATGTGTATTTGGAAATTAAGCCCTTGTCAGTCACATCATTTGCAAATATTTTCTCCCAGTCTGAAAGGTATATTTTTGTTTTGTTTATGGTTTCCTTTGCTGTGCAAAAGCTTATAAATCTGATTAGGTTCCATTTGTTTATTTTTTGCTTCTATTTCTTTTGTCAGAGAATGTTTTGCCTATGTTCTCTCCTAGAAGTTTTATGGTGTCATGTGTTATATTTAAGTTTTTAAGCCATTCTGAGTTTATTTTTGTGTATGGTATGAGGGAATGTTCTAACTTCATTGATTTACATGCAGCTGTCCAGCTTTTCCAACACCACATGTTGAAGAGACTGTTTTCTCCATTGTATTTTCTTGACTCTGTAAAAGATTAATTGAGTGGGTTTATTTCTGGGCTCTCTATTCTGTTCCATTGATCCATATGTCTGTTTTTGTACCAATACCACACTGTTTTGATGACTGTAGCTTTGTAGTGTTGTCCAAAGTCTGGGAGGGTTATGCATCCAGCTTTGTTCTTTTTCCTTAGAATTGTTTTGGCAATACTGGTTCTTTTGTGGTTCCATATAAATTTTAAGATTATTTGCTCTAGTTCTGTGAAAAATCTCATGGGTAATTTGGTAAGGATCACATTAAATCTGTAGATTTCTTTGGGTAGGATGGCCATTTAAAAAATATTAACTCTTCCAATCCAAGAGCATAGGATATCTTTCCACTTCTTTGAATCATCTTCAGTTTCCTTTATCAGTGTTTTATAGTTCTCAGCATATCAGTCTCTCACCGCCTTGGTCAGGTTTATTCCTAGGTATTTTATTTTATTTTTCTGACCTTATTTTAAACAGGATTTCGTTTTTTTTTTTTTCTCTTTCTGACATTTCATTGTAGTATAAACAAATGCAACAAATTTCTGTATGTTAACTTTGTATCCTGCTACCTTGATGAATTCATTTATCAGTTCTAATAATCTTTGTGTGGAGTCTTTAGTGTTTTCTCTGTAGAGTGTCATGTCATCTGCATATAAGGACAAATTTACTTCTTCCCTTCCAATTTGGATACATTTTATTTCTTTTCCCTCTCTGATTTCTCTAGCTAGGACTTCCACTACTATGTTGAATGGAAGTGGTGAGAGTGTCATCCTTTTTTTTTTCCAGAATTTAGCAGGAAGGCTTCCAACTTTTCAATGTTGAGTATTATTTTGTCTGTGGGTTTGTCATACGTGGTTTTAATTATGCTGAGATATGTTCCCTTTATACACACTTTGGTGAGAGTTTTTATCATGAACTGTTGTTGAATTTTATCAAATGCTTTTTCTGCATCTATTGAGATGATCATGTGGTTTTTGTCTTTTTTGATATGCTGTATCACATTGATTGATTTGCATATTTTTAGCCACCTTTGTGATTCTGCAATGAATCCACTTGATTATCGTATATAATCCTTTTTATATGTTACTATCTTTGGTTTGCTAATATTTTGTTGAGGACTTTTTCATCTATATTCATCAAATATATGGGCCTGTAATTTTATTTTTTAGTAGTATCTTTGTCTGATTTTGGTATAAGGGAGATGGTTGCTTCATAGAATGACTTTGGGTCATTTTTTATTCCATTTTCCCAATACCTAGATTGGCAAGCTTTGTATAGGTCTTGTATGTTGCTTTCATTTTTTTCACTTGTCCTTCTGTCTGCTGTTCTGATTGGGTGATTTCTGTTATTCTATCTTCCAGATCACTTTTTTGTTTGTTTGCTTAGATTTTCTTTATTTTATTTTAATTTTTATTGGAGTATAGTTACTTTACAATGTTGTGTTAGTTTCTGCTGTACAGCAAAGTGAATCAGTTATACATATACATATATCCACTTTTTTTAGATTTCCTTCCCATTTAGGTCACCACAGAGCACTGAATAGAGTTCCCTGTGCTACACAGTAGGTTATTAATTATCTATTTTATACATAGTAGTGTATATATTTCAATCCCAATCTCCCAATTCATCCCATCTCCCCCTTCCCCTCTTGGTATCCATAAGTTTGTCCTCTACATCTATGTGTATATTTCTGCTTTGAAAATAAGTACATCTGTACCATTTTTCTAGATTCCACATATATGCAATATTATACTATATTTGCTTTTTCTGACTTACTTCACTCTGAATGACAGTCTCTAAGTCCATTCATGTCTCTGCAAATGGCACTATTTCATTCCCTTTTATGGCTGAGTAATAGTCCATTGTATATATGTACCACATCTTCTTTATCCACTCCTCTGTTGATGGACATTTAGGTTGCTCCATGTCCTGGCTATTGCAAATAGTGCAACAATGAACATTGGGGTGTATATATCTTTTTCAATTATGGTTTTCTCTGGGTATATGCCCAGGAATGGGATTGCTGGATCATATGGTAGTTCTATTTTAAGTTTTCTGAGGAAACTCCATACTGTTCTCCATACTGGCTGTACCAATTTACACTCCCACCAACAGTGCAAGAGGGTCCCCTTTTCTCCACACCCTCTCCAGCACTTATTGTTTGTAGATTTTTTAATGGTGGCCATTCTGACCTGTGTGAGGTGATACCTCATTGCAGTTTTGATTTGCATTTCTCTAATAATTAGTGATGTTGAGCATCTTTTCACGTGTTTATTGGCCATCTGTATGTCTTCTTTGGAGAAATGTCTATTTAGGTCTTCTACCCATTTTTTGATTGGGTTGTTTGTTTTTTTGATATTGAGCTGCATGAGCTGTTTGTATATTTTGGAGATTAATCAATTGTCAGTGGCTTCATTTGCAAATATTTTCTCCCATTCTGAGTGCTGCCTTTTCATTTTGTTTATGGTTTCCTTTGCTGTGCAAAAGCTTTTAACTTTAATTACATACCATTTGATTATTTTTGTTTTTATTTTCATTACTCTAGGAGGTGGATCAAAAAAGATCTTGCAGCAATTTATGTCAAAGGGCATTCTGCCAATGTTTTCCTCTAAGAGTTTTATAGTGTCTGACCTTACATTTAGGTCTTAACCCATATTTGAGTTTATTTTTGTGTATTTCTGTTATTCTATATTCCAGATCCCTTTTTAATTGATTTTTTCTGTTTTTTATCTCTATCTCTATTTTATTTCCTCACTGGACTTTATTATTTCCTTCTTTCTGCTGAATTTACATGTTGTTTGTTCTTCTCATAATCCTTTAGGTGGTAGGTCAGGTTGTTTTTTGAGGAAGTTCTGCATTGCTATGACCTTCCCTCTTAGGATTGATTTGATATATTACATAGATTTTGTATGGTTGTGTTTTCATTGTCATTTGTCTTGAGGCATTTTCTGATCTCCTCTTTGATCTCATTGTTGACCCATTGGTATATTAGTAGCATGTTGTTTAGTCTCCATGTGTATTCTACTGTGTATTCATCCCTAGGAGCTGTTCACTGGTATGGTAAGTCTCCTACATATGAACCTTCAAGTTGAGAACTTTCAAAGATGCAAACACACATTCGCAGGTCCAATCACTTAAGTTAGTTCATGTGTCTGGCACACGTTGTCATGTGCATGCATCCTCTACACATGGTTGTACTTCTGTGTACTTTACTGTTCAGTACTGTATAGAGTACAGTAGTACAGTATCTTTATTTCAAGCCCAGGATGTCCAGAAGCAAGCATAAAAGCAGCGGTGATGTAGCTAGTACTGCTAAGAAGCACCAAGTTATAACGATGGAAATAATTAAGAGAGTGGAGTGAGGCAAAAAGACAGTAGGCGTCGCTCATTCTTATAACATGAATCATTGAACCACTGGCATGATTCAAAAGAACAAGGACAAGATCATGGAACATGTGAAGTCTGCTGTGCCAATGATGTCAACAATTATATTGAAGAAGTGTGGAAAAGTAATGAACGAGATGGAGAAACTTCTCAGTATGTGCATGCAAGATCAGTATTAGTGTCAAGTCCCACTCTGCTTAATGCTGATTCAAGAGAAAGCTAAAAGGCTTTATGAAAACTTGAAGAAGATACACAAAGAAGAATCAGAAGGCGCATCTTTTAATGCCAGCCATGGCTGATTTCATCATTCAAGACTAGAGCCAATCTTCACAATGTAAAAGTAAGTGGTGAGACAGTGAGTGCAGATACAATAGCTGCCCGGGAAATTTCCTGAAAGATTTCAGGAAATTATTGATGAAGGCACATATTTACCGGAGCACATTTTAAATGTGGATAAGACAGGACTGTACTGGAAGAGGATGCCAGACTGAAGTTACATCAGTAAGGAGGAAAAAATGCCAGCAAAGAATAGGTTAACTCTTGTTTGGTGGCAATGCTTCCAGCAATAAGAAGCTGAAGCCTCTTTTAGTTTATCATTTAGAGAATCCAAAAGCCCATAAAAACATAGCCAAGGGCTCTCTTCCTGTTGTATGGACGAGTAACCCTAAAGCCTGGGTTACACAGGTTACATTTTCCAGGACTGGCTTTTCCACCACTTTATCCCGGAGGTAGAGAAATATTGCTTAGAGAAGGATGTCACATTCAACATTTTATTTTCCACTCGACAATGCTCTGGGCCACCCCACATTCATGGGTGACTTTCATCCCAGTGTCAGTGTAGTGCATCTGCCACCGAACACTACGTTGCTCATCCAACTTCTGGACCAGGGAGTTATAGCGACTTTCAAGAAATATTATTTACATCACTCTTTTCATCAGGCAATAAAGGCGAGTGATGAGTCAAAAACAATCTTGCGACAGTTTTGGAAGGACTATAACATCTACAAGGCCATAAAAAACATTGGCTTTGCTTAGCATGAGGTTACTGCCGTCACCATGAATGGAATTTGGAAGAACCTTTGCCCCAGTTTGTTCACGATTTTCATAGATTTGAGAAGGTGTATAAGGAGTCCAAAGAGGTCTTCAGCAACTTAGTAACCCTCATCAAGAAGCTGGAGCTAGAGCTGCAAGAGAACGACTTCACTGAACTCCTTGCTGTGCAACACAAGGAGCTTACTAATGAAGATCTGATGGAATTGGAGGCCCAGAGAAAGGACGAAGATAGACAAGAGGAAAAAGAAGTAACTGAAGAACCAAAGAGATTCACGAAGGAGGAAGTGCCAAGGGGATTTTCTTTGTTTGAGGAGACACTGTTAGTTTTTGAGGCACAGAACCCAAATGTAGAATGGCACACGAAGATTGCAGCAGCTGTTCAGAATGCAATCCAGTGCTACCGTGTCATCTATGATGAGAAAAAAAAAGCTACTACCCAGACATCAGTGGATCATTTTTTCAAGTGGGTAGATAGAATTGAGTCCAGCGAGGAACCAGAACCTGTGTCCGGCGTGAGTGAATTGCAGCTTGCCCTCCATCTCCTATTGCTGACAATCCTTCAGCTCTACCATTTCCCACCTCCTTTCCCTCCTCCAATCAGTAACTCTTCTTGCCTGTTCATTCGATGCCAGCCCCTGAATGCCAGCTGTTGTACAGTACTACTGTATTTTTCAAGGTACTGTACTGTAAGATTAAAAATGTTTTCTTTATTTCTTGTGTTTGTTTTTTATGTATTATTTGTGTGAAAGTATTATGAACTTATTACAGTACAGTACTATACAGCCAATTGTGTTAGTTGGGTACCTAGGCTACCTTTGTTGAACTTACAAACAAACTGGACTTAGGAACATACTCTCGGGATGTAACTCATTCGTACATAGGTGACTTACTGTACATGCTACTCTCTGATGCCACCTGCCACCTGGTGTGCACACCCACAAAGTACACAAAGTACACATTTGTTGGCACAGCCCTTGACCCACCTTCACTGTGGGAGCACCAGTAATCAACTCAGATGTCCCCCAGGCACTAGTCTGACAAAGATGCTGGTGGGAAAACATGTCAAACACACACCCCCACATCTGCTGTAGGAGCACTGGTAAATTGGCTCAGACTTGAGCCCCGAATCCATGTGTGTGCAACCCACAGGTGCTTGCAGGCTCCCAAAACTCACAGTGGCTGGATGCTGCGAGCATGCTAGCAATGAGAATGCTATGGTGTGCCAATGCCCCTCCTTTCATGCAATGATAAAGGGGCTCCTGTGGCATATCTCCATCCTGTAGGCCAGGGGTCCCAAACCCCCGGGCCGCGGACTGGTACCGGTCTGCGGCCTGTTAAGAACCAGGCTGCACAGCAGGAGGTGAGTGGCGGGCGAGTGAGCAAAGCTTCATCTGCCACTCCCCATCACTCCCCATCGCTTGCATTACTGCCTGAACCATCGCTCACATTACCGGCTGAACCACCGCCGCCTCCTCATCCCTGGAAAAATTGCCTTCCACGAAACTGATGCCAAAAAGGTTGGGGACCACTTTTGTAAGCAATCCCAGTTGTAGCCCAGACCATATTTCAGGCCCTTCATGCTGTGTCTGTGCAGCCAAACTGAGTCCTCTCCTTGAGTCTCTCTGCTGAACCCTGTTCCAGCACCAAGACTCTGTGCACACCAGCAGGCACACATCTTGGGCTGGGAAGTGAAGCAACAAGGACCATCTGTGCCAGTCTTTCTCTACCCTGACTGACACAAGCCAAATCCTGCACTCTCTTCTTGAGCCTCTGAAGCTCCCTATCTATCCTGGCACACCTCCCAGCTGGTGAAGGAAGTTTCCATGGTGAGGGAATTTTTCCTCTTTCCCAGCTCTCTCCCAGGGGCACAGGTCCTGTCCCAATTCCTTCTTTTTTTTTTTTTCTTCCATCCTATCCTGCTATGTGGGGATCTTTCTTGCAGCTTTGGTTGTATGAGATCTTTTGCCAACTTTCAGTAGGTATTCTGTGAGAACTGTTCCACATGTAGATATATTTTTAATGCATTTGTGGGAGGAAGTAAACTCCACATCCTTTTACTCCATCATCTTGATCTCTTCCTAAGAATATTCTTGATGTTGAAGGACTTTAATAAAAATATTAGAGTAAAACAATTTTCTATAAATAAAAAAGACTTAAAATAGCATTGTTAAAGACCTGATTACAGTGCAACTGACAAAGAAATTTGGTTATATCTGTGACATACAATATTTTAAGAATTTCATAAAATTTTTAGAACATGCACATTAATAACATTTACCCATACAATATAACCTAAGAAGGTTTATCATCACTAATTTGACAATGCTCCCCATATAATTTAGCATACCAAATAAGCCTAATTAGTTTACTATCTCTCTCTGAGATATTTCAAAGGCCCTCTTAAATAAAGTTAGCTAGAGTTTAAAAGGACTTCATTTAGAATTTTATTTGGGGAAATTTGTCACAGATACCAAAAGGTTACTAAAACTTGGTCAAATAGGATCATAGGAAACTATACCTTTTTACTTAAACAGCGTGGCAATAAAAGCTTTCAAAGGCAAATAGCAAAATTTACAACAGATTACTTAAAAGATAAACTCTATAATACTGTTATCAAAATCAGGTCAATATTCCAAGAAAATTTTGTTCTCTTAGTGAGAAAACTAAATTCTAGTTTTGTACAAGCTTACTTTTAATATTAAAATTAATTTACTCAATTAAATTTGTTCTAATCTGAACCCATCCTAACAACACACACAACTCTTTTATTAGGGTTCCTTTTCCACAAACGTTCTACAACTTCTTTTATTACGTTTAGATTTTTGTCCTAGCCCCCCCACCACTCCTTTTTAAACCTCTCTTTAGGACAAAATTATTTTCTTTTTTACTTATCAAAATATATTTCCATTCCTTATATCTCTTTTTAAAACTTCCTTGCATACAAAGATGTTTTTCTTATTAATTTTAGTAGTTTTAATTACATATATTAATTAGGATTTTTTTTAAACCCTTAGAAACTTTAATTTCTAGTGAAAGCTAAGGAATAAGCAATTGTGAACTGTTTGGTATCCAGTCTTTCTTGACTGGCAAACTTATGAATACATTTCATAATTTCTAGAAGCATACATTCATTTCTTTATAGCATAATTTCTTTTTTAAAAAATGTGGAACAAGACATGTTTGTAATAAACCCAAACATATTTAGTTTTTCTTTAATAAGACAAAAGTAGGTAAAGAGACTTGTTTAGCAATTAATGTTTTATTATTTTACTTTCTTGGAAAATGATCTAGACATTCAATGAATTCCAGCATTTAACTTAGCACAACTTGAATGTTTCAAGTTAACAAAAATATTTGGAGAAACAATATTAATTAGACATACCATAAAAATAATTATTTTTAAAAACTTCACTACCATATGATCCAGCAATCCCAATCCCAGGCATATATCCAGAGAAAACCATAATTTGAAAAGATATATGCACCCCAATGTTCATTGCAGCACTGTTTACAATAATCAGGACATGGAAGCAACCTAAATGTTCATCAACAGAGGAATGGATAGGGAAGATGTGGTACATATATAACATGGAATATTACTCAACCATTAAAAAGAATGAAATAATGCCATTTGCAGCAACATGGACCTAGAGATTGTCATACTGAGTGATGTAAGTCAGACAGAGAAAGACACACATCATATGATATTGCTTATATGTGGAATCTAAAAAAAGGGTTTAAATGAACTTATCTACAAAACAGAAATAGAGTTACATATGTAGAAAACAAACATTGTTACCAGGGGTAAGGGAGGGGGAGGAATAAATTGGAGGATTGGGATCAACATATACACACTACTATATATAAAATAGATAACTAATAAGGACCTACAGTATCACACAGGGAACTGAACTCAATACTCTGTAATGGCCTATATGGGAAAAGAACCTAAAAAAGAGTGGATATATGTATATAGATATAACTGATTCACATTGCTGTACACCTGAAACTAACACAACATTGTAAATCAACTACACACCAATGAAAATTTTTAAAAAAAGAGTTCACCTAAAAGGTCTTACACCATTTATATCTATCTAAATCACTTGTTCCCAAAAATTTTGTTTAGATTACCCATGGAAACTTCATGATACATTAGACAAAGTCAGCCATCATCCCAAGCTATTTTTCTTGCTGACGAATTTTGTAACAGAGATAACATGAACTTATTTGACTTATAGTAAACCTAGGTGGAAGAAAAGTTTTAAATTTAATGCTGATAACTGTAATGATATGCCTATTTTAATTAAAACAATAACTTTAAATTTGCTTTTAATGCTAGATCACGTGAATTTGAAAAACATTAGGGTTAGTTTATATTATACTTTTAAGATTTAGAAATATTTAATTCACAAGTGCTTACTTTTAAGCCAATTTAAATAGAACTCTTTTACGAATTAATTTTGGTAATAATATCCAAAACTAGAAAATACCATATTTTTTATGTATATACTTATATACAGATAGATATAAACAGAGATTTCATAGCTTTCATTTTAAAACTTTAGTTATGAATCAGGTATAACAATATAAACCTCACTAGTTTATAAGTAACAGTTGGAATAAGTTAAGTTTATTAGCTCAGATGGCTAAGGCTTTTTACTATTTGTGGAAAAGACTTTTAAGATTTTTATTTGTCCTTGACAAATAATCTTAATTATGTAGAGTATGAATTAGATTTTGGGTGAGGGAGCTTTTCCAGCAGTTTGTACTTTTAAAAAGGCCTCTTTCCCTCTTCTTCCCACCCATCCCCCCCAGCTTCAGGCTCTACCTAATTGGGTTAACTGGGCTCAGTCTTAGGTCATTGTGGGCTGTGTTCACATTTCCCACTTTATAGAGGTTTGCAAGATAAAGATTGTTGCTTTTAATTCCCCAAAGAACTGGGTTGCTGCCTGAATCATGTCAAAAGGCTGATCCACCCATCCAATTACATTTTTTAAAATTTGCCTCTTTATATCAGTGAGAATCTTTTCCGACTAAAATAGAAATCAAAATATTTTTACGTTCTAGAATTTCAGGGTTCAATGTATCATGCCTTCAAAAAGCCTGTACAAGGAGTTTAATAAAGCCCCCCTTTCTAAGTACACAAGTTAACCTCAAGTTAATTCGCCCCAGGAGCAAAAGCTTCCACTATTTCTTCTATTAGCCCTCAAATATCAGGCACAGCTTCCATTTCATACTGTGTGGGTTTAGGTAAACCTCTTGTATCCCTTTAGCATGCTCAATTAACATTGCCTGAAGAGTGAATTTACATGCCCTGTCTTATAATACCAGCCAGGGGAACCATTCCCCAGTGAGATACAATGTCCATTCCCACAATACAATCAGACAAAATAGACACAACCTTCTTACATAAAGCCTGTTCAAATACACTATTTTTTAAAATAAACTTTCATCTCAATTCCATCAACTCATACATCCTTAACTATAACCTCCACTAGGATCCCATCACAGGCACAGTTCATATTCTGAGGTGCTTATAATTGAGCATTGGGAATCAGCATTAAACAAATGTTACATAGTCAGCTAATATTAATTAAAATTATAATGACCACTAAAGTGGTATAAAGTTATGTCATTTAATCTTTTCAGCAACCTTGTAAAATAGATATCATCTCCCTTTCACAGAAGAAAATGAGACTTAAAAAATAAAATTCACCAAGTAAAGTTGAAGGTCTAATTGGCTTTATTTAACAATTCATGAATTAGGCAGTATCACATCTAGCAACTAGAAGAGCTCTCCAAGGAGTTGTACAAAATGGAGGGTTTTTATAGGCCGAAAGAGGGTGGGACAAGGAAGTTTTTAGAAAAAGAAGAGAAAGAATTGTTTAAGGCCAGGTCATCTTCTTTTGTGGGGTTGGGAATGACAGAGTATCATGCAAATTACCACACATTGCTGACCAGGAAATTTAAGATTGTTTACATTCCTGGGAGAGGTTGAAACTGCAATTAATTCTTGGTTTGCTGTTATGGGGGCAAATGACTCCATTTGGGGCTTGTTATTTCTTTTAAACAAGCCCTTTTAAGCTTGTTTAAGGTCACAAAGCTAATAAATAGGTGGTAAATTTAGCATTGTTCAGGCTTTTCTATTCCAGAAGGCTGCTCTGGATGGTCTCAAGACTGCATGACCTTAAGGAAGTCCACACTTGACCAACCACTTTCACCTGTTTATATTTTTTTTAAATGTTTCCTGAGCACTTACCATATGTCAGACGCCACACCAAGTAGTGAGCAAAGTACAAATGACACCTGCATTCATGGAGTTTATAGTCTAATTAGGAAGACAGTGATTAACGAACACTCACAAAATCTGTAATTATAAACTGCAATAAGAATGACTACGAAAAATTACATGGTGTTATGACAGCATATAATAGAGATACCTGATATAGTTTAGGAGTTGGAAGGCACCCCAAGGAGATGATTTTAAATTGAGACCTAAATATGAGTAGGAGTTAACCAGGTAGAAAGAATAATGAGTGGAGAGGTTTCTAAGCGGTAGAGTTAGGATATATAAAGGCTCTGAGTCAGATCAGTTTGGTGAAACTTAAGGAATGGAGAAGAGTAAGACAAGCTAAATGTACAGAGGTAGGTAGGAGGTAGAATCTATAAGTGTTTTAGCTATTTCAGTGATTTTGTTCTTAATCATAAAAGCAAGGTGAAGACATTGAAGAATTTTGAATACAAGAGAGACACAAGTAGATTTGCTTTATAAAAATCACTTCAAGAATAGGGTGGGGTTTAGATTTGGGAGGGGTGGGTGGGAAAAAGTAGAACATAAGGATATTAATGCCATAATTCTGTTAAGGAATGGTGGTAGCATTACCTGGGCTGGCAAGACATGTACAGGAGTCAATGTTGGAACCCTGAAGTAAGTGGTCAATTTTGTCAACTTAATAATGGAAGTATTTCCATTTCATCATCCATGCAAATCACCTGGTCACCTGAATATGTTCTTATTTTGGAATTATGTAGGCTTGAACTGAATTGATTGAATGTTTTGGAGGCCTGTACAATGACTATGATCTAGAAGGGTAATTCACACATTGTTTATATTGACCTAACTCTTCCTAGAGATGTTTATAATACAATTTGACTCAGTCATAATTCTCTACATGTCTACTGTGCTAGCAAGGTGCTAGCCCCTGCTGGATTTAAAATGATAACTAAGGCATTGTTCTTGCCTTCAAAGTTAAATGACTTAACAATCTAGACAGGATGATATTAGAGAAAGTATGAACATGAATGAATACAGTATAAGAGATGTAGAAAACAAGCTTTAGTGGGGTCCTAAAAGAGGCCAAGTTGACATCCTACTGAAGGATTGGGGACACTTTCAGAAGAGATATGGCATGAAGATGGACTTGGAAGCATGTGACAAGTTTGACTCGTGGAAGAGGGGTTGGGGGAAATCTGTTTTCTAAAACCATAATCTGGGGAGACAAAAGCTAGTATTTACATAGATAATCTGAGGCAGTAGGATTTATAGAGGTTAGGTTATCTTTAAAAAACAAATTCTTAATGAAGTATTTCCATTTGATTTTCTAATTAGACCACACTATTCACTTAAAAAGGAAAAAAGACTTTTAGTTTTAGCTTTACAATAAAATTGAGAGGAATGTACAGAGATTTCCCATATACCACTGCCCTACACATGCATAGCCTTCTACATTATCAACACCATTCACTAGAATGTTGAGTGACCAAGGATGAACCTACATTGACATATCATAATCAGCAAGTCCACAGTTTACCTTAGATTCACTTTTGGTATTGTACATTATATGGATTTGGGCAAATGTATAATGACATATATCCATCATTATAGTATCATACAGAATATTTTACTGCCCTAATAATCCTCTGTGCTCCACCTGTTCATCTCTCCCAGCTCCCAGCAACTGCTGATCTTTTTATTGTCTCCATAGTTTTGCCTTTTCCAGAATATCATATATTTAGATCACATAGTATGCAGTCTTTACGGATTGGCTTGTTTCACTTAGTAACGTGTATCTAAGAGTCCTCCATGTCTTGTCATGGTTTGATAAGTCATTTCTTTAATAATATTCCATTGTCTGAATATACCAGTTAGTTTATTCATTCACTTACTGAAGGATATCTCGCTTGCTTCCAGGTGTAAATTTTTGCATGGATATTTGTTTTCAACTCCTTTAGGTTACTACCAAGCAAGTGTGATTGCTGAATAGGTTGTACTGTACGAGTTTGTTTAGTTGTGTAAGAGACAGCCAAACTGTCTTCCAAAGAGAGTGTACCACTTTTATTTCCACCAGCAATGACAGAGTTCCTGTTGCTCCACATCCTCACCAACAACACAGTCAGTGTTCTAGATTTTCGCCATTCTAATTGGTTTGTAGTTGTACCTCACTGTGTTTTAATTTGCATTTCCCTGATGACATATAATGTGGACCATCTTTTCATATGTTTATTTTCAATCTGTATATCTTCTTTGTGAGGTATATATTAAGGTCTTAGGCTAATTTTTATTTATTTATTTATTTTATTATTTTATTCTATTTGTTTTTTTGGCCGTGTTGGGTCTTCATTGCTGCACATGGGCTTTTTCTCTGGTTGTGGTGAGCAGGGGCCACTCTTCATTGCAGTGCGCAGGCCTCCCATTGCGGTGGCCTCCCCTGTTGCAGAGCATAGGCTCTAGGCATACTGACTTCAGTAGTTGTGGCATGTGAGCTCAGTAGTCGTGGCTCACGGGCTGTAGAGCGCAGGCTCAGTAGCTGTGGCGCACGGGCTGATTTGCTCCGCAGCATGTGGGATCTTCCTGGACCAGGGCTCAAACTCACGTCCCCTGCATTGGCAGGCGGATTCTTAACAACTGTGCCACCTGGGAAGCCCTCTTAAGCTAATTTTTAAATTGGATTGTTTGTTTCCTTATTGTTGAATTACTTAAATATTGTAGATAATAGTCCTTTATCAGATAGATTTTTGCAAATATTTTCTCCCTGTCTGTGACTTGTCTTCTACTTCTCTTGACAATATCTTTCTCAGAGCAGAAATTTTTAATTTTAATAAAGTCCAGTTTATCAATTGTTTCTTTCATAGATTGTGTCTTTGGTGGTGTTATAAAAAAAAAAAAAAGAAAGCATCACCATGCCCAAGTTCATCTAGGTTTTCTCCTATGTTATCTTCCAGGAGTTTTATAGTTTTCTATTTTACATTTAGGTATACACTCCATTTTGAGTTAATTTTTGTGACAGGTGTAAGAGCTGTGTCTAGATTCATTTTTTTGTATGTGGATGACCAGCTGTTCAAGCACAGTTTGTTAAAAAGACTATTTTTGCTCCATTGTATTGCCTTTGCCCTTTTGTCAAAGATCAGTCAACTATATTTATGGGGTCTATTTCTGGGTGATTTATTCTGTTTAACTGATTTATTTGTCTGTTCTTTTACTGATACCACACTGTCTTGATTACTGTAGCTTTATAGTAAGTCTTGAAGCTATTCACTTTTGTGACATCAACTAACATGATTCAGCACTTATTATGTGTGTACTGAAAATACAGCAGAAATTCACCATTCTCTGGGGACATATTTAAAGTTCTGGTAAATCAGGAATCTCTGGAAAACGTTTCTTAAAAAAATAGAATCTTAATAACTATTTCATAAACAGTGAATGGATGGATTCCAGATAGAGAAATAACTTTGAGTATAAATAAGATGGTGGCAACAGAAAGTATGCAAAGAACATTGAGTTATTCATTTTGATTGAAGCATGGAATAAATTAGGATGATAGTGGTGGATAAAGGTAGAATATTAGAACCATATTACTGAAGTTCTTACAGGACAGTCTACTGTATAGCAGAAAGAAATTTTCAGTTGCCACACCTACCCTGAGGATTTACAGCAAAATTGTGACCGGAAAATAAATATATATATTTATGCACATATATATTATTTGCTAACATATCTCAGTATTTAATAACCCTTGTGATAAACAACCTAAGGGCTGGCAATATTGTTTTCCACATGATTGAGATCTTGAGCAGTAACTGGAATTTGCATTAATAGATCTACTGAGAGTTTTATCAGAAGAAGAGCTTTCTTTATTAGGCAGTCATTTGGAATCTATTTCCCCTCATTTGGGAGTAGTTCCCAAGCTAAATAACTGTGCTATTTATATCCATGACCTCTTTTCAATGTGCCTTATCAGCTGAGCACTATAGAGACATCCTTGAAAGAAGTATTATTATTATTTGGGTCAGAAATATCAATCAAAATGAGTGTAATTAGAATTTTTTAAAAGAATGCTAGATTTTTTTAAGTAGCTTTATCAGTAAGTCCTTAAACTTGTTTCCATTTGAATTGCTAAGCCATTATGCACAATAATACAATTAGACGTATTTTCTTTGCTTAATGTAAAACTTTATATTTTTTTTATTTAACATCTTTATTGGAGTATAATTACTTTACTGTGTTGTGTTAGTTTCTGCTGTATAACAAAGAAAATCAACTATATGTATACATATATCACCATATCTCCACCCTCTTGCATCTCCCTCCCACCCTCCCAATCCCACCCCTCTAGGTGGTCACAAAGCACCGAGATGATCTCCCTGTGCTATGCAGCTGCTTCCCACTAGCTATCTATTTTACATTTGGTAGAGTATATATGTCAATGCTTACTATCTCACTTTTTTGCAGCTTGCCCTTCCCCCTCCACATGTTCTCAAGTCCATTCTCTATGTCTGTGTCTTTATTCTTGTTCTGCCTCTAGGTTCATCAGAACCATTTCTTTATTTTTTTAGAGTCTATATATATATATGTGTGTGTGTTAGCATATGGTATTTGTTTTTCTCTTTCTGACTTACTTCACTCCATATGACAGACTAGGTCCATCAACCTCATTACAAATAATTCAATTTCATATCCTTTTATGCCTGAGTAATATTCCACTCTATATATGTGCCACATCTTATTTATCCATTCGTCTATCAATGAACACTTTGGTTGCTTCCATGTCCTGGCTATCGTAAATAGTCCTGAAATAATTCATTTTGAATTATGGTTTTCTCAGTGTTTATGCCCAGTAGTGGGTTTACTGGGTCATATGGTAGTTCTATATTTAGTTTTTTAAGGAAGCTCCATACTGTTCTCCATAGTGGCTGTATCAATTTCCATTCCCACCAACAGTGCAAGAGGGTTCCCTTTTCTCCACACCCTCTCCAGCATTTATTGTTTGTAGATTTTTTGATTATGGCCATTCTGACTGGTGTGAGATGATACCTCATTGCAGTTTTGATTTGCATTTCTCTAATGATTAGTGATGTTAAGCATCCTTCCATGTATTTGTTGGCAATCTGTATATCTTCTTTGGAGAAATGTCTGTTTAGGTCTTCTGCCCATTTTTTGATTGGGTTGTTTGTTTCTTGATATTGAGCTACATGAACTGCTTGTATATTTTGGAGATTAATCCTTTGTCAGTTGCTTCATTTGCACATATTTTCTCCCATTCTGAGGGTTGTCTTTTCATCTTTCTTATGGTTTCCTTTGCTGTGCAAAAGCTTTTAAGTTTCATTATGTCCCATTTGTTTATTTTTGTTTTCTTTTCCATTTCTCTAGGAGGTGGGTCAAAAAGGATCTTGCTGTGATTTATGTCAAAGAATGTTCTTCAGATGTTATCCTCTAAGAGGCTTATAGTGTCTGGCCTTACATTTAGTTCTTTAATCCATTTTGAGTTAGGTGTTAGGAAGTATTCTAATTTCATTGTTTACATGTACATGTCCAGTTTTCCCAGCACCATGTATTGAAGAGGCTGTCTTTTCTCCTTTGTATATTCTTGCCTCCGTTATCAAAGATAAGGTGACCATATGTACGTGGGTTTATCTCTGGGCTTTCTATCCTGTTCCATTGATCTATATTTCTGTTTCTGTGCCAGTACCATACTGTCTTGATTACTGTAGCTTTGTAGTGTAGTCTGAAGTGAGGGAGCCTTGTTCGTCCAGCTCCATTTTTGTTTCTCAAGATTGCTTTGGCTATTCTGGGTCTTTTGTGTTTCCATACATATTGTGATTTTTTTTTGTTCTAGCTCTGTGAAAAATGCCATTAGTAGTTTGATAGGGATTGTATTAATCTGTAGATTGCTTTGGGTAGTATAGTTATTTTCACAATGTTAATTCTTCCAATCAAAGAACATGGTATATCTCTCCATCTCTTTGTATTGTCCTTGATTTCTTTCATCAGTGTCTTATAGCTTTCTGCATTCAGGACTTTTGTCTCCTTAGGTAGGTTTATTCCTAGGTATTTTATTCTTTTTGTTGCAATGGTAAATGGGAGTGTTTCCTTAATTTCTTTTTCAGATTTTTCCTCATTACTGTATAGGACAGCAAGAGATCTCCTTGCATTAATTTTGTATCCTGCTACATTACCAAATTCATTGATTAGCTCTAGTAGTTTTCTGGTAGCATCTTTAGGATTCTCTATATATAGTATCATGTCATCAGCAAACACTGGCACTTTTACTTCTTCTTTTCCAATTTGGATTCCTTTTTCTTCTCTGATGGCTGTGGCTAAAACTTCCAACACTATGTCAAATATTAATGTTGAGAGTGGGCAACCTTGTCTTGTTCCTGATCTTAGAGAAAATGCATTCAGTTTTTCACCATTGAAAATGATGTTGGCTGTGGGTCTGTCATATATGGCCCTTATTATGTTGAGGTAAGTTCTCTCTATGCCTACTTTCTGGAGAGTTTTTATCATAAACAGTGTTGAATTTTGTCAAAAGTGTTTTCTGCATCTCTTGAGATTATTGTATGGTTTTTCTTCTTCAATTTGTTAATATAATGTACCACATTGATTGATTTGCATATATTGAAGAATCCCTGCATTCCTGGGGCAAACCCCACTTGATCATAGCGTATAAGACTTTTAATGTGCTGTTGGATTCTGTTTGCTAGTATTTCGTTGAGGATTTTTGCATCTATGTTCATCAGTGATATTGGCCTGTAGTTTTCTTTTTTTTGTAGTATCTTTGTCTGGCTTTGGTATTAGGGTGATGGTGGCCTTGTAGAATGAGATTCGGAGTGTTCCTCCCTCTGCTATATTTTGGAGGTGTTTGAGAATGATAGGTGTAAGCTCTTCTCTAAATGTTTGATAGAATTCGTCTGTGAAGCCATCTGGTCCTGGAGTTTTGTTTGTAGGAAGATGTTAAATCACAGTTTCAATTTCACTGTTTGCAATTGGTCTGTTTATATTTTCTATTTCTTCCTGGTACAGTCTCAGAAGGATTTGCTTTTCTAAAAATTTGTCCATTTCTTTCAGGTTTTCCATTTTACTAGCATATAGTTGCTTGTAGTAATCTCTCATGATCCTTTGTATTTCTGTAGTTTCAGTTCCTACCTCTTTTTCATTTCTAATTCTGTTGATTTGAGTCTTACTCCTTTTTTTCTTGATCAGTCTGGCTAATGGTTTATCAATTTTGTTTATCTTCTCAAAGAACCATCTTTTAGTTTTATTGGTCTTTGTATTGTTTCCTTCATTTCTTTTTTCATTTATTTCTGATCTGCTCATTATGAATTCTTTCCTTCTGCTAACTTTGGGTTCTTTGGTTCTTTTTCTAATTGCTTTAGGTGTAAGATTAGGTTGTTTATTCGAGATTTTTCCTGTTTCTTGAGGTAGGATTGTATTCCTGTAAACTTCCCTCTCAGAACTGCTTTGGCTTCATCCCCTATGTCTAGGGTCATCATGTTTACATTGTCATTTGTTTCTAGGTATTTTTTGATTTCCTCTTTGATTTCTTCAGTGATCTCTTGGTTATTTAGTAATGTATTGTTTAGCCTCCATGTGTTTGTATTTTTTACACTTTCTTTCCTGTAATTGATATCTAGTCTCATAGCATTGTGGTCGGAAAAGATACTTGATACATATTCAGTATTCTTAATTTTACTGAGGCTTGATTTGTGACCCAATATATGATCTATCCTGGAGAATGTTCCATGAGCAATTGAGAAGAAAGTGTATTCTGTCATTTTTGGATGGAATGTCCTATAAATATCAATTAAGTCCATCTGGTTTAATGTATCATTTAAAGCTTGTGTTTCCTCATTTATTTTCATTTGGGATGATCTGTCCATTGGTGAAAGTGGGGTGTTAAAGTCCCCTACTATGATTGTGTTACTGTCGATTTCTCCTTTTATGGCTTTTAGCATTTGCTTATGTATTGAGGTGCTCCTATGTTGGGTGCATAAGTCTTTACAATTGTTATATCTTCTTGGATTGATACCTTGATCATTATGAAGTGTCCTTTTTTGTCTCTTGTAATAGTCTTTGTTTTAAAGTCTATTTTGTCTGATATGAGAATTGCTACTCCAGCTTTCTTTTGATTTCCATTTGCATGGAATATCTTTTTCCATCCCTTCACTTTCAGTCTGTACGTGTCCCTAGCTCTAAAGTGGGTCTCTTGTACACAGCATATATATATGGGTCTTGTTTTTGTATCCATTCAGCCAGTCTGGGTCTTTTGGTGGGAGCATTTTATCCATTTACATTTAAGGTAGTTATCGATATGTATGTTCCTATTCCCATTTTCTTAATTGTTTAGGGTTTGTTATTGTAGGTCTTTTCCTTCTCTTGTGTTTCTTGCCTAGAGAAGTTCCTTTAGCATTTGTTGTAAAGCTGGTTTGGTGATGCTGAATTCTCTTAACTTTTGCTTGTCTGTAAAGGTTTTCATTTCTCCATCAAATCTGAATGAAAGCCTTGCTGGGTAGAGTAATCTTGCCGGTAGGTTTTTCCCTTTCATCATTTTAAATATGTCCTGCCACTCCCTTCTGGCTTGTGAGTTTCTGCTGAAAGATCAGCTGTTAACCTTCTGAGGATTCCCCTGTATGTTATTTGTTGCTTTTTCCTTGCTGCTTTTAGAATTTTTTTGTGTGTTTAATTTTTTATAGTTTGATTAATATGCATCTTGGCATGTTTCTCCTTGGATTTATCCTGTATGAGACTCTCTGCACTTCCTGGATTTATTTCCTTTCCCATGTTAGTGAAGTTTTCAACTATAATCTCTTCAAATAATTTCTCAGTCCCTTTCTTTTTCTCTTCTTCTTCTGGGACCCTTATAATTCTAGTGTTGGTGCATTTAATGTTGTCCCAGAGGTCTCTGAGACTGTCCTCAATTCTTTTCATTCTTTTTTCTTTAATCTGCTCTGCGGTAGTTATTTCCACTATTTTATCTTCCAGGTCACTTATTCATTCTTCTGCCTCAGTTATTCTCCTATTGATTCTTTCTAGAGAATTTTTAACTTCATTTATTGTGTTGTTCATCATTGTTTGCTCTTTAGTTCTTCTAGGTCCTTGTAAAAGATTTCTTGTATTTTCTCCATTCCATTTTCCAAGATTTTGTATCATCTTTACTATCAGTACTCTGAATTCTTTTTCAGGTAGACTGAGTATTTCCTCTTCATTTCTTTGGTTTGGTGGGTTTTTACCTTGCTCCTTCATCTGCTGCATATTTCTCTGTCTTCTCATTTTGCTTAACTTATTGTGTTTGGACTCCTTTTCTCAGGCTGCAGGTTCATAGTTCCCATTGTTTTGGTATCTTCCCCCAGTGGGTAAGGCTGGTTCAGTGGCTTGTGTAGGCTTCTTGGTGGAGGGGACTGGTGCCTGTGTTCTGATGGATGGGGCTGGATCTTGTCTTTCTTATCAGCAGGGCCTTGTCAAGTGGTGTGTTTTGGGGTGTCTGTGAACTTACTATGATTTTGGGCAGCCTCTTTGTTAATGGGTGGCGTTGTGTTCCTGTGTTCCTGCTAGTTGTTTACCATCGGGCATCCAGCACTGGAGCTTGCTGACCATTGGATGGAGCTCGGTCTTACTGTTGAGAGAGAGATCTCTGTGAGAGCTCTCGCCAATTGATATTACTTGGGGCTGGGAGGTCTCAGATGGTGCAATGTCCTGAACTCAGCCCTCCCACCTTAGAGGCTCAGGCCTGACACCAGGACAGGGAACCAAGACCCTGTCAGCCACATAGCCCAGAAGAAAATGGAGAAAATTAATTAATTAATTAATATAAAATTATTAAAAGAAAAAAGTTGTTAAAATAAAAAAGTAATAATAAAAAAAAAGAGAGCAACGACACCAATAAAAAATCCACCAATGATAACAAGCGCTAAAAACTATACTATGATAAACGTAAAAATCAGAAAAAAGTCAGTCTCATACAGCAAACCCCAAGTCTACAGTTGTTCCCAAAGTACACCACCTAATTTTGGCTTAATTATTTGTATATTCAGGTATTCCACAGATGCAGGGTGTGTCAAGTTGATTGTGGGGATTTAATCTGCTGCTCCTGAGACTTGGAGTAATTTCCCTTTCTCTTCTTTGTTCACACAGCTCCTGGTGTTCAGCTTTAATTTTGGCCCCACCTCTGTTTGTAGGCCACCCTCAGACATCTGTTCACTGCCCAGACAGGAGGAGGTTAAGTCAGCAGCTGATTAGGGGGCTCTGGCTCACTCATGCCAGGGGGAGGGAGGGGTACAGTAGTTATAATTGGAATGCGGGGCAAGCTTGCAGTCCAGAGCCCCATGTGAAGTTGCAACAGCCTGAGGTGCATGGTGTGTTCTCCCAGGGAAATTGTCCCTGGATCACAGGACCCTGGCAGTTGTGGGTTGCACAGGCTCCCGGAGCAGGGTTGTGGATAGTGACCTGTGCTTGCACACAGGATTCTTGGTGGCTGCAGCAGAAGCATTAGCGTTTCATGTCCATCTCTGGAGACTGAGCTGATAGCCACGGCTTGCTCCCATCTCTGGAGCTCGTTTAGCCAGTCCTCTGCCTTCTGTGGGTTGACAGAGAAGGAATCCCCTCTCCTTGCACACCCCGAAATCATGGTCTCTTGCCTCTTATGCAGGTCCAGTCTTTTTTCCAGACTCCCTCCCCGTTAACTATGGTGCCTTAGCCCCCCCTTCAGGCTGTGTTCACGCCGCCAACCCCAGTCCTCTCCCTGGGATCTGACCTCTGAAGCCTGAGCCTCAGTTCCCAGCACACCCCCTGGCAGGTGAGCAGACAAGCCTCTCAGCCTGGTGAGTGCTGGTCAGCACCAATCCTCTGTGTGGGAATCTCTCCACTTTGCCCTCTGCACTACTGTTGCTGCGCTGTCTTCCGTGGCTCCAAAGCTTTCCCCCCACCCACCCCCATCTCCGCCAGTGAAGGGACTTCCTAGTG
This sequence comes from Lagenorhynchus albirostris, assembly GCF_949774975.1. Taxonomy (NCBI): domain Eukaryota; kingdom Metazoa; phylum Chordata; class Mammalia; order Artiodactyla; family Delphinidae; genus Lagenorhynchus; species Lagenorhynchus albirostris. The sequence goes on from NC_083103.1 coordinate 83,260,386, forward strand.
TGTGAAAACTTTCCCTCCTTCACAGCTGCTTCCCAGAGGTGCAGGTCCCGTCCCTATTCTTTTGTCTCTGTTTTTTCTTTTTTCTTTTGCCCTACCCAGGTACGTGTGGATTTTCTTGCCTTTTGGGAAATCTGAGGTCTTCTGCCAGTGTTCAGTAGGTGTTCTGTAGGAGTTGTTCCACATGTAGATGCATTTTTGATGTATTTGTAGGGAAGAAGGTGATCTCCACATCTTACTCCTCCACCATCTTGAAGGTCTCCCCACCTGGATGTATTTAATTGTACTCAACAAACTTTGGATCATTGAATACCTCTTGTGCCAGATGATTCTCAGCATTTGGTGGGTATGTGCAGGGATGGAGAGATGGTGACTGACTGGAAGTTTTCATATAAAGTTCTGAAAATTATGAATATGTCTGGAGAAGCTTATTGCCCCCACTATTAAGGCAAAACTCCGAGAAAAATTTATATGGCAATGGCTGGAGCTCAGGGTAGTGCTGCTTTTCTCCATTCTGAAGGCTTATTAGCACTTTTTAAAAAATGTGAATATCTGGGTGGATTTTGTATATTTTTAATTCACATCACACACCAGAAGTCTTCAAACTTCGAGAATCATAAAGTTTACCTGGAAGCATGTGAGAATGCAGTTAGCTTTGTCTTATACTTAGATTTTCTTTTAATAGATCTAGGTGGGGCCTAGAGATCTAATTTTTAGTAAGTACTGTCTAGGTGATTCTTATGTGGGTGGTCCTGAATTTTGCATTCAGAAAGCTTGCTTAGTGGACAATTTCCACTCCAATGTAGAAACTGCACAAATTTAAAGCATTTAATAAAACTCTATTGGGCATCCTTATACTTACTGTGCTAGGATTCAGGGATATAAAGTTAAATATAGCTAGTAGAGGGAGAGCATAAACACATACATGCACAAATGCACACACACCCCAAAACATACTGTAATATAGAATTATGTTCATCAAATATGTGTATAAGAAAGTCACAGACCCAGAAGTAGGGAAAGTAAACTTGAGAAAACGTGAGGGCTGGGCTTCCCTGGTGACGCAGTGGTTGAGAGGCTGCCTGCCAATGCAGGGGACACAGGTTCATGCCCCGGTCTGGGTAGATCCCACATGCCATGGAGTGGCTAGGCCCATGAGCCATGGCCGCTGAGCCTGCACGTGAGGTTCATATTAATTAGGAAGAAAAGAGTTCAGATAACCCAGGACAATCTACAACTTCAAGGTAATCTTTTGAGCAAACTCCTACTGCAGAAACAAGGTGATTATTAAAGAATATGAGATGAGAGCTTCTGGACAAGTGACATTTTTTTCCATTCCAAATATATGGTCAGGAGTCTTTCATCTGCAGGAGCAGGGTATCACCTGTAACTTTTTCACCTGGTTCTCAGACCATAGCCTCTCAGGATCTGACAAGATTGTTCTTATTAAAGGAAAAATGTGGCCCGACTCCTACAATACCACCTGCTATGTGAAGGGAAATCAGACTACTTTCAGAAGGGTAGCCCAGGGACACACTCAAGGCTATTTTGGTACTAGTCTGGTTAACTCCTACTTCTGGAAATTATCTCTGCTCCAGGGATATTTTTATTACCTTCCACTTATTGTTACACCTGTGCTTGACCAACAGTGATGTTTATGTGCTGGCGTTTCTGCATCTTGGCTCCTCTGGACTGCCAGTGCTCTCAACTTCAATAATGTAGCTTCTATGGCCATGGCCATCACTTTGCTTAACCCAAGAAAATGATGCTAAAGACTGCACTGCTTTCATCTACATTGCTTGAGCATTTGTTTTTGTCAGGGCCTTCCTACTTGCTTTTGATATATGTACTCGTGAGTCATGTTTGAAGAGAGCAAGTATATCTTCAAGAAACACAACCTCAACAACAATAAAAAACTGGGTTCATGCTTGCTGTCTGTGGCAAACTGTTCATCTTCAAGTAGGTCCAGTGGATGTTCCATACCCCTATCACCTCTGCTTGGCCACTGACACCTGGATTTTCATATTTGGCCAGGAGCCTATTTCACCCACTCAGCTGCTGAGTACCTGGAAAAACAGAAATATAAACAGCAGAGACCTGCTGAGTATGTATGAAATAAAGGGGGAAATGTAAAATGTCTCCAAATTTACCCAAGTATACAGTTTTTCCTGGTCTTCTGCTACTTACAAGTTTTCACGAAGACCTTTGCCATGCTCTACCTTTTTATGGCCAGCCTTTTGGATAAGCTATGTCCATACCACCAACAATCCTTTTGTCTGGTTTCTAGTTATCAAGTACCTCCAGAACTGTTTTGTGGACTCAGGGTGCCTGCCAATCACTAGAAAACTCCTCTACTGTACCCCTCTCCCTGTCACTCAGGAATCGAACCTAATATAAGACAGGTGATTGGGCTGGCAGGTGTGGCCCAATCCTCACAGCAAGCACAAATATGGTATCCTTTCTGAAAATCAAGTGTTCTTAGCCACAATGACCTCATCATGCCCAGGTGACCAAGTGCTCTGTGAAATGCTAGGAGGGAAAAAGAAGACATTTTTCATTTTTAGGCTTACATCATATTCCAACACCTCTCTTCTCTCTCCTTTCCACCTCCATTTCTTTTTTAAAGGCTCTAGGGACCAAAAACAGAAAGCAGAACAATTAGAAAAGCAGACTTTCTTTTTTTTTTTTTTGATAAATCAATGCATTTAATATAAAATGGGCTCATAAAAATATAAAAGATGAGTAAATGTAAAACATAATTTAGGAATTATTTATAAGTATGGTATAAAAATCCAGAATCCATAAAGGAAAAAAACTGGTACATTTGTCAGTAAAAATTCTAAAATATATGTGCAACAAAAGTATCATTACAAAGTCAAAAGACCAACAAAATAAGACAAAAAAATGCAAATCTCATGACAGAAAAAGGCCTTAGTATACAAATAATTCTTACAAAGCTCTTAGAAAAAGGCTAATCAAAAATTTGGAAAGTTGGTACAACACTAGAATTACAAATGACCAACAAAAAAGGAAGACCCTCAAACTCAAAAATAAGAAAATTAAAATGGGAAGCTATTTTTAGCTGATCCAGTTGGCAAAGATTTGTTTTTTTGTTTGTTTTTGTTTTTTTATTCTTGAATTTTATTTTATTTATTTATTTTTTATACAGCAGGTTCTTATTAGTTATCTATTTTATACCTATTAGTGTATATATGTCAATCCCAATCTCCCAATTCATCCCACCACCACCTCCACCACTCCTGCTTTCCCCCACTTGGTGTCCATATGCTTGTTCTCTCCATATGTGTCTCTATCTCTACCTTGCAAACCAGTTCATGTGTACCATTTTTCTAGATTCCACATAAATGTGTTAATATACGATATTTGTTTTCCTCTTTCTGACTTACTTCACTCTGTATAAGTCTCTAGGTCCATCCACGTCTCTGCAAATGACTGAATTTCATTCTTTTTATGGCTGAATAATATTCCATTGTATATATGTACCACATCTTCTTTGTTCATTCGTTTGTCAATGGGCATTTAGGTTGCTTTCATGACCTGGCTATTGTAAATAGTGCTGCAATGAACATTGGGGTGCATGTGTCCTTTCGAATTATAGTTTTCTCTGGGTACATGCCCAGTAGTGGGATTGCTGGGTCATATGGTAATTCTATTTTTAGTTTTTTAAGGAACCTCCATACTGTTCTCCTTAGTGGCTGTATCAATTTACATTCCCACCAACAGTGCAAGAGTGTTTCCTTTTCTCTGCACCCTCTCCAGCATTTATTGTTTGTACATTTTTTGATTATGGCCATTCTGACTGGTGTGAGATGATACCTCATTGCAGTTTTGATTTGCATTTCTCTAATGATTAGTGATGTTAAGCATCCTTCCATGTATTTGTTGGCAATCTGTATATCTTCTTTGGAGAAATGTCTGTTTAGGTCTTCTGCCCATTTTTTGATTGGGTTGTTTGTTTCTTGATATTGAGCTGCATGAGCTGCTTGTATATTTTGGAGATTAATCCTTTGTCAGTTGCTTCATTTGCAAATATTTTCTCCCATTCTGAGGGTTGTCTTTTCGTCTTGTTTATGGTTTCCTTTGCTGTGCAAAAGCTTTGAAGTTTCATTAGGTCCCATATGTTTATTTTTGTTTATATTTTCATTATTCTAGGAGGAGGATCAATAAAGATCTTGCTGTGATTTATGTCATAGAGTGTTCTTCCTATGTTTTCCTTTAAGAGTTTTATAGTGTCCAGTCTTACATTTAGGTCTTTAATCCATTTTGAGTTTGTTTTTGTGCGTGGTGTTAGGGAGTGTTCTAATTTCATTCTTTTACATGTAGCTGTCCAGTTTTCCTAACATCACTTATTGAAGAGGCTGTCTTTTCTCCATTGTATATTCTTGCATCCTTTGTCATAGATTAGTTGACCATATGTGCATGGGTTTATCTCTGGGGTTTCTATCCTGTCCCATTGATCAATATTTCTGTTTTTGTGACAGTACCATGTTGTCTTGATTTGTAGGTAGTATAAAGCTACTATACTAGCTTTGTAGTATAAACTGAAGTCGGGGATTCCTCCAGCTCCGTTTTATTCCCTCAAGATTGCTTTGGCTATTCAGGGTCTTTTATGTATCCACACAAATTAAATTTTTTTTTCTAGTTCTTTAAACAATGCCATTGGTTATTTGTTAGGAATTGCATTGAATCTGTAGATTGCTTTGGGTAGTATGGTCATTTTCACAATATTCATTCTTCCAGTCCAAGAACATGGTATGTCCCTTCATTTGTTTGTATCATCTTTGATTTCTTTTGTCAGTGTCTTATAGTTTTCTGCATACAGGTCTTTTGTCTCCCTAGGTAGGTTTATTCCTAGGTATTTTATTCTTTTTGTTGCAATGGTAAATGGAAGTATTTCCTTAATTTCTCTTTCAGATTTTTCATCATTAGTGTATAGGAATGCAAGATATTTCTGTGCATTAATTTTCTACCCTGCAACTTTACCAAATTCATTGATTAGTTCTAGTAGTTTTCTGGTGGCATCTTTAGGATTTTCTATGTATAGTATCATGTCATCTGCAAACAGTGACAGTTTTACTTCTTCTTTTCCAATTTGTGTTCCTTTTATTTCTTTTTCTTCTCTGATTGCCATAGCTAGGACTTCCAAAACGTTGTTGAATGATAGTGGTGAGAGTGGACATCCTTGTCTTGTTCCTGATCCTAGAGGAAACGCTTTCAGTTTTTCACCATTGAGAACGATGTTGGCTGTGGGTTTGTCATATAATGTCTTTATTATATTGAGGTAGGTTCCCTCTATGCCCCCTTTCTGGAGAGTTTTTATCATAAATGGATGATGAATTTTGCCAAAATATTTTTATGCATCTATTGAGATAATCATATGGCTTTTATTCTTCAATTTGTTAAAATGGTGTATCACATTGATTGATTTGCATATATTGAAGAATCCTTGCATCCCTGAGATAAATGTCACTTGATCATGGTGTATGATCCTTATAGTGTGTTTTTGGATTCTATTTGCTAGTATTTTGTTGAGGATTTTTGCACCTATATTCATCAGTGATATTGGTCTGTAATTTTCTTTTTTTGTAGTATCTTTTCCTGGTTTTGGTATCAGGGTGTTTGGTGGCCTCGTACAATGAGTTTGGGAGTGTTCCTTCCTCTGCAATTTTTTGGAAGAGTTTGAGAAGGATGGGTGTTAACTCTTCTCTGAATGTTTGATAGATTTCCCCTGTGAAGTCATCTGGGTCCTGGACTTTCGTTTGTTGGAAGATTTTTAATCACAGTTTCAATTTCAGTGCTTGCATTTGTTCTGTTCATATTTTCTATTTCTTGCTGGTTCAGTCTTGGAAAGTTGTGCTTTTCTAAGATCTTTTCCATTTCTTCCAGGTTGTCCATTTTATTTGCATATAGTTGCTTGTAGTAGTCTCTCATGGTCCTTTTCATTTCTGCAGTGTCAGTTGTTACTTATCCTTTTTCATTTCTAATTCTGTTGATTTGAGTCTTCTCCCTTGTTTTCCTCAGGAGTCTGGCTAATGGTTTATCAATTCTGTTTATCTTCTCAATGAACCTTCTTTTAGCTTTATTGATATTTCCTATTGTTTCCTTTGTTTCTTTTTCATTTATTTCTGATCTGATTTTTATGATTTCTTTTCTTCTGCTAACTTTGTGTATTTTTTTTTATTCTTTCTCTAATTGCTTTAGGTGTAAGTTTAAGTTGTGTATTTGAGATTTTTCTTGTTTTTTGAGGTAGGATTATATTGCTCTTAACTTTCCTCTTGGAACTGCTTTTGCTGCATCCCATAGGTTTTGGATTGTCATGTTTTTGTTGTCATTTGTCTCTAGGTATTTCTTCAGTGATCTCTTGGTTATTTAGTAATGTATCGTTTAGCCTCCATGTGTTTGTGTTTTTTACTTTTTTTCATTGTAATTTATTTCTAATCTCATAGCATTGTGGTCAGAGAAAATGCTTGATATGATCTCAGTTTTCTTAAATTTACTGAGGCTTGATTTGTGACCTAAGATGTGATCTATCCTGGAGAATGTTTTGTGTGCACTTGAGAAGAAAGTGTAATCTGCTCTTTTCAGGTGGAATGTCCTATAAGTATCAATTAAGTCCATCTGGTATAATGTGTTATTTAAAGCTTGTGTTTCCTTATTTATTTGCATTTTGGATGAACTGTCCATTGGTATAAGTGAGGTGTTAAAATCCCCCACGATTATTGTGTTACTGTTGATTTCCTCTTTTATAGCTGTTAGTATTTGCCTTATGTATTGAGGTGCTCCTATGCTGGGTGCATATATATTTATAATTATTATATATTCTTCTTGGATTGATCCCTTGATCATGTAGTGTCCTTCCTTGTCTCTTGGAACATTCTTTATTTTATAGTCTATTTTATCTGATATGAGTATTGCTACTCCAGCTTCCTTTTGATTGCCATTTGCATGGAATATCTTTTTCCATCCCCTCACTTTTAGTCTGTATGTGTCCCTAGGTCTGAAGTGGGTCTCTTGTAGACAGCATATATGCGGGTCTTTTTTTGTATCCATTCAGTGAGCTAGTGTATTTTGGGTTGAGCATTTAATCCATTTACATTTAAGGTAATTATCAATATGTATGTTCCTATTACCATTTTCTTAATTGTTTTGGGATTGTTTTTGTAGGTCCTTTTCTTCTCTTGTGTTTTCCACTTAGAGAAGTTCCTTTAGCATTTGGTGTAGAACTGGTTTGGTTCTTCTGAATTCTCTTAGTTTTTGCTTGTCTGGAAAGTTATTGATTTCTCCATCAAATCTGAATGAGATCCTTGCTGGGTAGAGTAATCTTGGTTTTCTGTTCTCCCTTTCATCACTTTACATATATTGTGCCACTCCCTTCTGGTTTGTAGAGTTTCTGCTGAGAAATCAGCTGTTAACCTTATGGGAGTTCCCTTGTTTGTTATTTGTCATTTTTACCTTGTTGCTTTTAATAATTTTTCTTTGTCTTTAATTTTTGTCAGTTTGATTACTATGTGTCTTGGTGTGTTTCTCCTTGGGTTTATCCTGCCTGAGACTCTCTGTGCTTCCTGGCTTTGGGTGACTATTTCCTTCCCCATGTTATGGAATGTGTCCACTATAGTCTCTTCAAATATTTTCTCGGGTCCTTTCTCTCTCTCTCTTCTCCTCTGGCACCCCCATAATGCCAATGTGGTGTGTTTAATATTGTCCCAGAGGTCTCTTAGTCTGTCTTCATTTATTTTCATTCTTTTTTCTTTATTCTGTTTCACAGCAGTGATTTTCACCCATCTGTGTTCCAGGTCACTTATCTGTTCTTCTGCCTCAGTTATTCTGCTATTGATTCCTTTTAGTGTATTTTTCATTTCAGTTATTGTACTGTTCACCTCTGTTTATTTGTTCTTTGATTCTTCTAGGTCTTTGTTAAACATTCCTTGCATCTTCTTGATCTTTGCTTCCATTCTCTTTCTGAGGTCCTGCATCATCTTCACTATCATTATTCTGAATATTTTTTTCTGAAAACTTGCTTATCTCCACTTCATTTAGTTGTTTTTCTGGGGTTTTATCTTGTTCCTTCGTTTTGTACCTAGTCCTCTGCCTTTTCATTTTGTCTATCTTTGAATGTGGTTTTCATTCCACAGGCTGCTGGATTGTTATTCTTGCTTCTGTTGTCTGCCTTCTGGTGGATGAGGCCATCTAAGAGGCTAGTGCAAGCTTCCTGATGGTAGGAACTGGTGGTGGGTATAGCTTGCTGTTTCTGTGGTGGATAGAGCTCAGTAAAACTTTAATCCACTTGTCTGCTGATGGATGGGACTGAGTTCCCTTGCTGCTGGTTTTTTGGCCTAGGGCAACCCAGTACTGGAGGATACAGGCTCTTTGGTGGGGCTAATGGCAGACTACGGGTGGTCTCATGCCAAGGAGTACTTCCCAGAACTTTTGCTGCCAGTGTCCTTGTCCGTGTGGTGAGCCATAGCTGCTCCCCACCTCTGCAGGAGACCCTCCTACACTAGCAGGTAGGTCTGGTTCAGTCTCCTATGGCATCACTGCTCCTTCCCCCTGGATCCTTATGTGCACACTTCTTTCTGTGTGCCCTCCAAGAATGGAGTGTCTGTTTCCTGCAGTCCTGTTGAAGTCCTGCAATCAAATCCCACTAGCCTTCAAAGTTGGATTCTCTGGGAATTCCTCCTCCCATTGCCCAACCCCCAGGTTGGGAAGCCTGATGTGGGGCTCACAGCCTTCACTCCAGTGGGTGGACTTCTGTGGTATAATTGTTCTCCAGTTTGTAAGTCACCCACCCAGCGGTTATGGGATTTGATTTTGTTTTGATTGCATCCCTCCTACCATCTCATTGCAGCTTCTCCTTTGTCTTTGGATGTGGGGTATCTTTTTTGGTGAGTTCCAGTGTCTTACTGTCAATGATTGTTGAGCACTTAGTTGTGATTCCAGTGTTCTCGCAAGAGGGCATGAGCACAAGTCCTTCTACTCTACCACCTTGGAGCAATCTAGAAAAGCAGACTTTCTAACTTGTTTCTCCTCTTGATTGTGTCCAGATGAAGAGAGGGAGGCTATCCAGTAAGGTAGACTGTCAGAGTTCTCTGACTCTCTACTATTATGCCCTCTCCCCAAACTCCCTTTCACAAGTTCTACAAAGTTCAAAGGAAGATAGTCCCAGGACTATGGGATGGAAGGACTGAGGTGGTCATGAGTTTCATGGGGCAGAGATTATTTACTGCCCAGTTATGTGCAGTGTTCTTGTAGGGTAATCCTAGCCCCAGTACCACCCTCACCCTTATTTACAACACACACATTCTTTCCTCCCCACTGTGCCCAAATTTCCAAGAAATTTCCCAGATAATTCTTGAACATTAATCTGGAGGAGAGGGAGAAGAAAACATGGGGATGAGCTTCTATTAGAAAGTATAAATAAATTATTTTAAGTAATAAATTAAAGCTAAAATAAATAAAAAGAGTGAATGCATAACTCTAAGAAGTTTATTTATACCACCTTTATTTCTTGAATAATGTAGGGAGTTTGATTATAAAGTGTTGAGAAGATATACTGAGATAGATTAATTCTTTAAAGTTTGATAAAAGCAGGTATAATAATATGTGCGGCAACAGTTGTTACATAATATTTTTAGTATTTAAGCCTCCTCTTTTATGTTCAGAGAAGGATGTAAGGTTTTTCTGACATTTGCATAAGCTCTATCTTTTTCATTTCCAAGTTTAGTTTAGTCATCTTTATTTTTATCTAATGTCATTTAAGAACAGGTTGGAGATACTGAAAATAAATGAGATGCACTATTTTAGATGGTGTCTATTAAAAAAACACTGAGACAATTATAAAGGAATTCAGACCATAGTCAACTTTTTGGACAGTTTTTTGGTAATATGTTTATAATGTCTACTTGTTTAACTCAAGGAAACAGCCTCAAAAGAAATTTAACTGATATATAATGCTTTCACTTTCCCTGCTCCTTTTGAAGCAAAGTTGACATAAGTTTGAAGGGAATACACTAAAATTTCCACATGTATTCAATTCTGCTAAATTTGTGTAGACCTGACATTTAGATGAAGGGAGAGGAGAAAAGAATAGAGCTTTAATGGAAAGCTGCATTACTAAGGTGTTTCATCCAAGATTTTCAGGTTAAGATACTGAATATATCTACAAGGAAAGAAAAACATCTCAAGGATGTATTACTTGCACTTTACAGACATCTAGCTGTTTGAAAATTTCTAAGCGATCACATATTCATTCATGTTCTCGTTAGTACTATTCACCAGATATTTCTGATCCTTCTCTGAGCACAAGTTTGGTTGCATTTTCCCATCTCCTTTTTGTTAAACATGGTCACGTGACTTGCTTTGACGAATGAATCCTGACAAAAAGCCATATATGTCACTTATGGGAGGAAGCTTTAAGAGCTAGGGTATAATCAGAACCTCTTTTCTTCTGACATGGCAACCAGCTTCAGATGAGGAGATTCTATTGGCACTGTCCCTGGAGTGAAGAGATGTGGCACAATGTTTCTCTCCTCTACCCCAATCCCCTAACCCCCATAAATATGCAACATGAATCAGAAAAAACCTTTGCTATTTTAGAGCATTACGATTTGCAGGTTGTATTGTTACTGCAGCATAATCTAGCCCGCCATGATGACAACAACATATTTTAGAATTTTTTTTTTATGTCGGGTGTTTAAGAATAAGTGTGAAAATTCCACATCTTAATCTATGGGTTTTTTGCTGTCTATTTCTTACCTAGCTCTTGATCCTATTGTTTCTGATAGCTAGTCTGGATTTAAATATTTGGAAACTAAATGTTATGTAATCTTACAGGAATGGATTTTAATGTGAATTTCTTATATTTATGTTGTGTACTTCATTTGATTTTTTTTTGTCATTTGCTAACATATTGGTCCATCTTCTCCATACTATTACATTATATATACCTAAGGAGAAAGTACAACATATAACTAACTAATCTTTATATATGCCTGTGGTACAAATTCTAGAAATACACATTTAGTGGTATTCAATAAATTTTTACTGAAATGATAGTGGAGTTAATACTGATGAGAAGTTTGATAATGATAGAGACTCCAAGAAAAGATAATGCTCCAGGAACATGCATGTTCAGAGTGACTGGAGTGCAGTTCAATTTATACAAACAATTAACTGCTTATGTGTTCTAATATTTGAAAATCAGAAGTTAGTTTCAAATTATATAACTAACAACATTCTAGATGTTTTAATTGTATAGAAATACAAAAGTATGAGATAAATCTGAGGTTTAGCAAAAGACATTGTGTTTTTAGGGGGAAATGGTAAATGACCACATTTCAGACGTTTGCTATTTGCTGGTTTTCTTCCTCAGTGAGAGATTTTGGTGGAAGTATATTTTAGTATTTAGAATAAAACTTTTGCTGACTCACATTGTATCATCTTTCTGTTCTTACCATACAATTTTAATTTACATTTTCTGGCCCCAGATAACAGATCCTGAAGTGAAGATTTGGAACTTCTTGATAGGTCTGAGTGTATTTGAATCATTTTTGATGCATATTTCCTGGTAAGATTCAGATAATCATTGATAATTTTGGCATCTCTAGTTTCATGACATTCATAAGTGCTGTCATCACATTCCCTAAATTTGTGCTCACAGAATTTAATGCAGAGAAGCTTTTTAATATTAAAGTGTTAGGATTCATTCACATGAAATTTAATTATTGCTGTTAAATCTTAACTAATAGAATATTTTGTAATTCTTGTTATATTTATGATAGAAGCATCTCCAGTAATTTAGAAGCAATTTTTTCCTACCCAGATCTACATGGCACACAGGTCTACATGGTGCTCATAAAATAAATGTGGCAAATGAACAACTGATTAGAATGACTGTTATTGTAATCATAGTTAAATATGGTTGATTGTTTATTCATTTGATAGTTATTTATTAAATAGTTATATTTAAGACACTATCATGAGCACTATGAGTACAGACATTAAAATGACATGATCCCATTCTTACAGAGCTCACTTTGTAGCTGTGGATACATATTGATTATATATTGATACATATTGATTATAATCTATGATGAATGCTATAATATAGACGTGTGCTGTTGAAACAGAGTAGAAGAAAGGATTAGTTTTGCTACTAAGAACTAATGGAAGGACCATGGAGTGATTCACAGAAAAAGTGATATTGGAATTGGACATTTAATACAATAGTTCATCACTTTTTTCTAATTAAAAATTAGACCTATTGAACATAATCACCATATCTACCTTGGATAATTAGAAAACTTTCCTCTAGAAATGAGTTGTGCCTAACTTTTATACCATGTTCTATGCTTTGGAATTTTGGAAGTTTTATCCCTGGGTAAATATTGAAAATATTTAACAATCACAATAGCCATTCAGAATGGTTGCTGACATGGTATGGAAAAACTCTTGACAGTGCCTGTTAACTCTTTAATTGTAAGATTATGGATAGGTTTCTGTGCATGAAGTTCTCATCTCAAATATAACCAATACTAGTTTCTTCCATTTAGGATATTTGTGAGGATTAAATGAGATAATGCATGTAAAACAGTTGATGCAATTAATGGTAGAGTGTATGAATTCAAGAAGTGTTACATGTTATAATTATTAAGAGTAAATAAGAATAGACTAGACAACAAATTACAGATATATCAAAAAGTGTGACACCTGAAACTAACACAACATTGTAAATCAGCTATACTTCAATTAAAAAAATAAGAATAAACACTAAAACGTGTGGAGTAACTGGGAAAAATTGCAAAAAAAATTACTTTCCAGTGAAGGTCTACTTGAAGGTTTGAAGGAGATGAGTGTCTTTGTAAAAAGTCATTATTTGGAAAATATCCAGGCAAAACACTGACAATTCTATTTTTGTGAGGGATAATTATTTTATATTCTAGTTGTTTCTGATTTCAATGATCATCTATGGTGTTAATGTTGATGAACAAACAGGTCTGGGGTGACATGTTAGTATTTGACTCTGGCTGTTTGCAAACTCTTTTATGATTATACTCTATTGTCTAATTGCTTGATTTATTGATGTTTTGATGATATGTTTTCCAGTAACATTTGTGATTGCAGATAAGTATTTCAACTTTGGCTCATTATCATACATTTGCATTTGATTTGTCTGACTGCTGCAGGTGGAAACAATAGGTGATGCATACTGTGTTGCTGCAGGGCTCCACAGAAAAAGCCTCTGCCATGCTAAACCCATTGCTCTGATGGCCCTGAAGATGATGGAACTTTCTGAAGAGGTGCTGACACCTGATGGAAGACCAATTCAGGTAAGCCTCTCAATAGTTTGGTTTGAGTAGTAATGTACCTTTAACTGAAGAGGCAAGAAATTCCCTTCTGAATTCTACATACTATAATTTACAGATCTAGATAAGCCAGTTGCTCAAGAAGGAGGGATTACTAGAGATAACTCATAAACACAGGAAATGAACAAATGGAATATGACCCAAAATAGGAAAAGTTGTGTGGAAGACAAATTACTATGGGGACAAAAAAAAAAAAAAAAGAGAGCTAAAGGATTAAACCAACGAAGGAACCTGCTGTCAGTGACCAATTCAACAACACCAAGCAACAGTGATGGTGAGAGTCAGTTCTGAGAGACAATCTGAAGAGCAAGAAATAAGAAGCAAGAAATTGGAGGACCTGAACAACTTCCTATGGATAGTGTACAGGTGTTCTTATGAAGCCTTAGGTCTCAGGGTTACTTCTTTTTTTATTTTATTTTTTTACATCTTTATTGGAGTATAATTGCTTTACAATGGTGTGTTAGTTTCTGCTTTAAAACAAAGTCAATCAGTTATACATATGTTCCCATATCTCTTCCCTCTTGTGTCTCCCTCCCTCCCACCCTCCCTATCACACCCCTCCAGGTGGTCACAAAGCACCGAGCTGATCTCCCTGTGCTATGTGGCTGCTTCCCACTAGCTATCTGCCTTATGTTTGGTAGTGTATATATGTCCATGCCTTTCTCTCGCTTTGTCACAGCTTACCCTTCCCCCTCCCCATATCCTCAAGTCCATTCTCTAGTATGTCTGTGCCTTTATTCTTGTCTTACCCCTAGGTTCTTCATGACATTTTTTTTTCTTAAATTCCATATATATGTGTTAGCATACGGTATTTGTCTTTCTCTTTCTGAATTACTTCACTCTGTATGACAGACTCTAGGTCTATCCACCTCATTACAAATAGCTCAATTTCGTTTCTTTTTATGGCTGAGTAATATTCCATTGTATATATGTGCCACATCTTCTTTATCCATTCATCCGATGATGGACACTTAGGTTGTTTCCATCTCTGGGCTATTGTAAATAGAGCTGCATTGAACATTTTGGTGTATGACTCTTTTTGAATTATGGTTTTCTCAGGGTATATTATATATGCCCAGTAGTGGGATTGCTGGGTCATATGGTAGTTCTATTTGTAGTTTTTTAAGGAACCTCCATACTGTTTTCCATAGTGGCTGTACCAATTCACATTCCCACCAGCAGTGCAAGAGAGTTCCCTTTTCTCCACACCCTCTCCAGCATTTATTGTTTGTAGATTTTCTGGTGATGGCCATTCTGACTGGTGTGAGATGATATCTCATTGTAGTTTTGATTTGCATTTCTCTAATGATTAATGATGTTGAGCATTCTTTCATATGTTTGTTGGCAGTCTGTATATCTTCTTTGGAGAAATGTTTATTTAGGTCTTCCGCCCATTTTTGGATTGGGTTGTTTGTTTTTTTCTTATTGAGCTGCTTATAAATTTTGGATATTAATCCTTTGTCAGTTGCTTCATTTGCAAATATTTTCTCCCATTCTGACGGTTGTCATTTTGTCTTGTTTATGATTTCCTTTGCTGTGCAAAACCTTTGAAGTTTCATTAGGTCCCATCTGTTTATTTTTATTTCCATTTCTCTAGGAGGTGGGTCAAAAAGGATCTTGCTGTGATTTATGTCATAGAGTGTTCCGCCTATGTTTTCCGCTAAGAGTTTGATAGTTTCAGGCCATACATTTAGGTCTTTAATCCATTTTGAGCTTATTTTTGTGCATGGTGTTAGGGAGTGATCTAATCTCATACTATTACATGTATGTGTCCAGTTTTCCCAGCACCACTTATTGAAGAGGCTGTCCTTTCTCCACAGTACATTCCTGCCTCCTTTACCAAAGATAAGGTGACCATATGTGCATGGGTTTATCTCTGGGCTTTCTATCCTGTTCCATTGATCTATCTTTCTGTTTTTGTGCCAGTACCATACTATCTTCATTACTGTAGCTTTGTAGTACAGTATGGGATCAGGGAGCCTGATTCCTCCAGCTCAGTTTTTCGTTCTCAAGATTACTTTTTCTATTCGGGGTCTTTTGTGTTTCCATACAAATTGTGAAATTTTTTGTTTTAGTTCTGTGAAAAATGCCAGTGGTAGTTTGATAGGTATTGCATTGAAACTGTAGATTGCTTTGGGTAGTAGAGTCATTTTCACAATGTTGATGCTTCCAATTCAAGAACATGGGATATCTCTCCATCTATTTGTATCAACTTTAATTTCTTTAATCAGTGCCTTATAGTTTTCTGCATACAAGTCTTTTGTCTCCTTAGGTAGGTTTATTCCTAAATATTTTATTCTTTTTGTTGCAATGGTAAATGGGAGTGTTTTCTTGATTTCACTATCAGATTTTTCATCATTAGTATAAAGGAATGCCAGAGATTTCTGTGCATTAATTTTGTATCCTGCTACTTACCAAATTCATTGATTAGCTCTAGTAGTTTTCTGGTAGCATCTTTAGGATTCTCTATGTATAGTTTCATGTCATTTGCAAACAGTGACAGCTTTACTTCTTTTCTGATTTGGATTCCTTTTATTTCCCTTTCTTCTCTGATTTCTGCGGCTAAAACTTCCAAAACTTTGTTGAATAAGAGCGGTGAGAGTGGGCAACCTTGTCTTGTTCCTGGTCTTAGTGGAAATGCTTTCAGTTTTTCTCCATTGAGGATGATGTTGGCTGTGGGCTTGTCATATATGGCCTTTATTATGTTGAGGAAAGTTCCCTCTATGCCTACTTTCTGCAGGGTTTTTATCATAAATGGGTGTTGAATTTTGTCGGCTGTACATCTATTGAGATGATCTTATAATTTTTCTCCTTCAGTTTGTTAATATGGTGTATCACGTGATTGATTTGCATATATTGAAGAATCCTTGCATTCCTGGAATAAACCCCACTTGATCATGCTGTATGATCCTTTTAATGTGTTGTTGGATTCTGTTTGCTAGTATTTTGTTGAGGATTTTTGCATCTATGTTCATCAGTGATATTGGCCTGTAGTTTTCTTTCTTTGTGACATCCTTGTCTGGTTTTGGTATCAGGGTGATGGTGGCCTTGTAGAATGAGTTTGCGAGTGTTCCTCCGTCTCCTATATTTTTGAAGAGTTTGAGAAGGATAGGTGTTAGCTCTTCTCTAAATGTTTGATAAAATTCGCCTGTGAAGCCATCTGGTCCTGGGCTTTTGTTTGTTGGAAGATTTTTAATCACAGTTTCAATTTCAGTGCCTGTGATTGCTCTGTTCATATTTTCTATTTCTTTCTGATTCAGTCTTGGCAAGTTGCGCATTTCTAAGAATTTGTCCATTTCTTCCAGGTTGTCCATTTTATTGGCATAGAGTTGCTTGTAGTAATCTCTCATGATCTTTTGTATTTCTGCAGTGTCAGTTGTTACTTCTCCTTCTTCATTTCTAATTCTACTGATTTGAGTCTTCTCACTTTTTTTCTTGATGAGTCTGGCTAATGGTTTATCAATTTTGTTTATCTTCTCAGAGAACCAGCTTTTAGTTTTATTGATCTTTACTATCGTTTCCTTCATTTGTTTTTCATTTATTTCTTATCCGATTTTTATGACTTCTTTCCTTCTGCTTACTTTGGGGTTTTTTGTTCTTCTTTCTCTAATTGCTTTAGGTGCAAGGTTAGGTTGTTTATTCGAGATGTTTCCTGTTTCTTAAGGTAGGATTGTATTGCTATAAACTTCCCTCTTAGAACTGCTTTTGCTGCATCCCATAGGTTTTGGGTCGTCGTGTCTCCATTGTCATTTGTTTCTAGGTATTTTTTTATTTTCTCTTTGATTTCTTTAGTAATCACTTTGTTATTAAGTAGTGTATTGTTTAGCCTCCATGTGTTTGTATTTTTTACAGATCTTTTCCTGTAATTGATATCTAGTCTCATAGCATTGTGGTAAGAAAAGAAACTTGATACAATTTCAATTTTCTTAAATTTACCAAGGCTTGATTTGTGACCCAAGATATGATCTATCCTGGAGAATGTTCCATGAGCACTTGAGAAAAATGTGTATTCTGTTGTTTTTGGATGGAATGTCCTATAAATATCAATTAAGTCCATCTTGTGAAATGTATCATTTAAAGCTTGTGTTTCCTTATTTATTTTCATTTTGGATGATCTGTCCATTGGTGAAAGTGGGGTGTTAAAATCCCCTCTATGAATGTGTTACTGTCAATTTCCCCTTTTATGGCTGTTAGTATTTGCCTTAGGTATTGTGGTGCTCCTATGTTGGGTGCATAAATATTTACAATTGTTATATCTTCTTCTTGGATCGATCCCTTGATCATTATGTAGTGTCCTTCTTTGCGTCTTCTATTAGTCTTTATGTTAAAGTCTATTTTGTCTGAAATGAGAATTGCTACTTCAGCTTTCTTTGGTTTCCGTTTGCATGGAATATCTTTTTCCAGCCCCTTACTTTGAGTCTGTATGTGTCTCTACGTCTGAAGTAGGTCTCTCGTAGACAGCATATATATGGGTCTTGTTTTTGTATCCATTCAGCCAATCTGTGTCTTTTGGTGGGAGCATTTAGTCCATTTACATTTAAGGTAATTGTCGAAATGTATGTTCTTATTCCCATTTACTTAATTGCTTTGCGTTCATTATTGTAGATCTTTTCCTTCTCTTGTGTTTCTTGCCTAGAGAAGTTCCTTTACTATTTGTTGTAAAGCTGGTTTGGTGGTGCTGAACTCTCGCAGCTTTTGCAGCTTTTGTAAAGGTTTTAATTTCTTCATCAAATCTGAATGAGATCCTTGCTGGGTAGAGTAATCTTAATTGCAGTTTCTTCTCCTTCATCACCTTAAATATGTCTTGCGAGTCCCTTCTGGCTTGCAGAATTTCTGCTAAAAGATCAGCTGTTAACCTTATGGGGATTCCCTTGTGTGTTATTTGTTGTTTTTCTCTTGCTGCTTTTAATATGTTTTCTTTGCATTTAATTTTTGACAGTTTGATTAATATGTGTCTTGGCGTATTTCTCCTTGTTTATCCTGTATGGGACTGTCTGTGCTTCCTGAACTTGATTAACTATTTCCTTTCCCATATTAAGGAAATTTTCAACTATAATCTCTTCAAATATTTTCTCAGTCCCTTTCTTTTTCTCTACTTCTTTAGGAACCCCTATAATTCGAATGTTGGTGCATTTAATGTTGTCCCAGAGGTCTCTGAGACTGTACTCAGTTCTTTTCATTCTTTTTTCTTTATTCTGCTCTGCAGTAGTTATTTCCACTATTTTATCTTCCACGTCACTTATCCTTTCTTCTTCCTCAGTTATTCTGCTATTGATCCCATCTAGAGTATTTTTAATTTCATTTATAGTGTTGTTCATCATTCCTTGTTTGCTCTTTAGTTCTTCTATGTCCTTGTTAAATGTTTCTTGCATTTTGTCTATTCTATTTCCAAGATTTTGTATCATCTTTACTATCATTATTCTGATTTTTTTCAGGTAGACTGCCTATTTCCTCTTCATTTGTTAGGTCTGGTGGGTTTTTATCTTGCTTCTTCATCTGCTGTGTGTTTTTCTGTCTTCTCATTTTGCTTATCTTACTGTGTTTGGGGACTCCTTTTTGCAGTCTGCAGGTTCATATTTCCTGTTATCTTTGGTGTCTGCCCCCAGTGGCTAAGGTTGGTTCAGTGGGTTGTGTAGGCTTCCTGGTGGAGGGGACTGGTGCCTATGTTCCAGTGGATGAGACTGGTTATTGTCTTTCTGGTGGGCAGGTCCATGTCTGGTGGTGTGCTTTAGGGTGTCTGTGGACTTATTATGATTTTAGGCAGCCTCTCTGCTAATGAGTGGGTTTGTGTTCCTGTCTTGCTAGTGTTTGTCATAGGGTGTCCAGCACTGTAGCATGCTGGTCATTGAGTGAAGCTGGGTGTTGGTGTTGAGATGGTGATCTCTGGGAGATTTTTGCCATTTGATATTATGTGGATCTGGGAGGTCTGTTGTGGACCATTGTCCGGAAGTTGGTTCTCCCACCTCAGAGGCACAGCACTGACTCCTGGCTGCAGCACCAAGAGACTTTCATCCACACGGCTCAGAATAAAAGGGAGAAATATTAGAAAGAAAGAATTAGTAGAAGTAGAAAGAAAGAAAGACAGAAAGAAAGAATGAAGGAAGGAAAGAAAGAAATGATGGAGGGAGGGAGGGAGGGAGGAAGGAAGAAAGGAAGGAGGGAAGGAAGAAAAAAAGAAAGAAGATAAAGTAAATTAAAATAAAGTAAGATAAAATATAATAAAGTTATTAAAATAAAAATTAATTATTAAGAAAAATAATTTTTTAAAAAAAACGGATGGGTAAAACCCTAGGAAAAATGGTGGAAGCAAAGCTATACAGACAAAATCTCATACAGAAGCATACACACAGACACTCACAAAAAGAGGAAAAGGGGAAAAAGTCATAAATCTTGCTCTCAAAGTCCACCCTCCTCAATTTGGGATGATTCGTTGTCTTTAGGAGGGAAGGGAGGAAAGAAAGAAAGAAGATAAAGTAAAATAAAATAAAGTAAGATAAAATAAAATAAAGTTATTAAAATAAAAAATAACTATTAAGGAAAAAAAAGGATAGAACCCTAGGACAAATGTTGGAAGCAAAGCTATACAGACAAAATCTCACACAGAAGCATACACATACACACTCACAAAAAGAGGAAAAGGGGAAAAATTCATAAAGCTTGCTCTCAAAGTCCACCTCCTCAATTTGGGATGAATCGTTGTCTATTCATGTATTCCACAGATGCAGCGTACATCAAGTTGATTGTGGAGATTTAATCCACTGCTTCTGAGGCTGCTGGGAGAGATTTCCCTTTCTCTTCCTTGTTCTCACAGCTCCCGGGGCTCAGCTTTGGATTTGGCCCCGCCTCTGCATGTAGGTTGCCGGAGGGCATCTGTTCTTCGCTCAGACAGGATGGGGTTAAAGGAGCATCTGCTTCGGGGACTCTGGCTCACTCAGGCCGGAGGGAGAGAGGGTATGGAGTGCGGGGCAAGCCTCCGGTGGCAGAAGCCAGCATGACGTTGCCCCAGCCTGAGGTGCGCTGTGCGTTCTCCCAGGGAAGTTGTCCCTGGATCCTGGGACCGTGGCAGTGGTGGGCTGCACAGGCTCCCCAGAAGGGGTGTGTGGATAGTGACCTGTGCTTGCACACAGGCTTCTTGGTGGCGGCAGCAGCAGCCTCAGTGTCTCATGCCCGTCTCTGGGGTCCGCACTTTTAGCCGCGGCTCACGCCCGTCTCTCGAGCTCCTTTAAGCGGCGCTCTTAATCCCCTCTCCTCGTGCACCAGGAAACAAAGAGGGAAGAAAAAGTCTCTTGCCTCTTCGGCAGGTCCAGACTTTTTCCCGGACTCCCTCCTGGCTAGCCATGGTACACTAACCCCCTGCAGGCTGTGTTTACGCCGCCAACCCCAGTCCTCTCCCTATGCTCCGACCGAAGCCCAAGCCTCAGTTCCCAGACCCTCCCGCCCCGGCTAGTGAGCAGACAAGCCTCTCGGGCTGGCGAGTGCTGGTCGGCACCGATCCTCTGTGCAAGAATCTCTCCACTTTGCCCTCCGCACCCCTGTTGCTGTGCTCTCCTCCGCGGCTCCGAAGCTCCCCTCTCCGCCACCATCAGTCTCCGCCCGTGAAGGGGATTCTTAGTGTGTGGAAACCTTTCCTCCTTCCCAGCTCCCTCCCACTGGTGCAAGTCCTGTCCCTGTCCTTTTGTCTCTGTTTATTCTTTTTTCTTTTGCCCTACATAGGTACATGGAGCGTTTCTTGCCTTTTGGGAGGTCTGAGGTCTTCTGCCAGCATTCAGTAGGTGTTCTGTAGGAGTTGTTCCACGTGTAGATGTATTTCTGGTGTATCTGTGGGGAGGAAGGTGATCTCCACGTCTTACTCTTCCACCATTTTCCCCTCGTCCCCTTCAGGGTTACTTCTGAAATAGTTTTTTATGTGAAAGATCTTGAAGGTTGGAGCCCAAGACTGAGGAAACATCAGAAACTGTGGAAAATGTAGCTCCTCGTGTATTGTACTCTTTTTGGTACTGAGAGCTGTCTGCAATCTTGGATCTACCTCTGAGAATGGATGAGGTCACCTAGCTATATTTCTGCAAGCACCTGATCGATCCCAGAAATGTTTTTACTATGAATTCTTATAAACAAAAATCTTCTATTTGGCAAAGTGACCTTGAATCAAGGCAGACTTTTTATAACAGTTCATCAACCATGGGTTAAAAAATACAGAAAAAAGCCTCAAAATGTGAATATATTCCTAGTTTGGCAGTATGGCAAAGTAGATACTCTGACTGACCCTTCTGATTAAAATGTAGTGTTAAATAGTTTAGAAATAGTAGCTTTTTGAAAGTCACTAAGCATATCACTGATCTCAGGAAAGAGAGAAATGTGTCAATCACATTATATATATAGATAAAACAAAATTTGAGTGGTGAATTTAAGTGCTCTGTCATTAACAGTGATAATAGGAAACACTATCCCTCCATGAAGAAAGTCAAATTCAGGCTCCCCTGGTGGCGCAGTGGTTAAGAGTCCACCTGCCAATGCAGGGGACACAGGTTCGTGCCCCGGGCTGGGAAGATCCCACATGCCGCGGAGCAGCTAGGCCCGTGAACCATGGCTGCTGAGCCTGTGTGTCTGGAGCCTGTGCTCCACAACAGGAGAGGCCACAACAGTGAGAGGCCCGTGTACTGCAAAAAAAAAAAAAGTCAACTTCAATTCCCTCTTCAAAGAATTTCCACAGATATAGTTCTCTGAAAAATGACTGCCTAATACTAAAAACAAAACAAAATAAAACAAAGGGAAAAAAATCACACAGGAAAATGAAGTACTATGGGTTAAGAACCAGTAGAAACAGAAGATGAGAAAAACAGATCTGGAGTTGTCAAATATCAAAATTATTTGACACAGAATCAAAATGACAATGCTTAAAATAATTAAAGAAATAAAAGAGAAGCTTCACTACCATGTGTAAAATATATATCTAGTGGGAACCTGCTGTATAGCACAGAGAGCTCAGCTTGGTGTGCTGTGATGACCTAGATGGGTGGATGGGGTGGGTGGGGGAGTGGGAGGAGGGGTCCAAGAGGAAGGGGATATATGTATAAATATAGCTGATTCACTTTGTTGTACAGCAGAAACTAACACAACATTGTAAAGCAATTATGCCCCAATTTAAAAAAAAAAACAAGGCTGGAACAACTAGGTTTGAAAATGAACCGGAGAATTTCTAAGCAATCAACAGAATACCAAAAGAAACAAACAAAAACCAAAAATCAAGCAAACCAAAACAAAAAAACTCTCAGTGGATGAGTTTAAAAGCAGATTAGATACAGCTGAAGAAAGTTCCTGTAAATAAGTCCAGAGAATTAAAACTGGGGAAATATGAATAAAAGAATATAGGAGACTTTATACATTCAGTTGGAATTATCTCCACATGAAGATAATAGAGGGAATGCACAAAAAATTATTTTTTTCTGGAATTATTAAAAGACACTAATCAGTTCTCAGACACAGTAATCCTAAAGAATTCTACAAAAGAGAAATCATAGGAATCCAAAAGTATCTCTTTTTTTTACATTAAGTACATTAAAGTCTTTTTAATTTTTAAATAATTCCATTTTAATTTATTTTTTGTGTTTCACATCATTTGTATTTAATTCCATAATATATCTGTGATTTATATAATGGTACATATATACATATTTGAGGTATAGTTGATTTACAATATTATATTAGTTTCAGGTGTATGACATGGTGATTCAAAATTTTTATAGCTTATACTCAATTTATAGTTATTATAAGATATTGGCTATATCCCCTGTGCTGTGAAATATATCCTTATATCTTATTTATTTTATACATAGTAATTTGTACTTCTTAATCCCCTACCCCTATCTTGCCCCTCCTTTCTTCCTTCTCCCCACTGGTAACCAGTAGTTTGTTTTCTATATCTGTGAGTCTGTTTCTTTTTTGTTATATTCATTAGTTTGTTTTATTTTTTTAGATTCCACATATAAGTGATAACATACAGTATTTGTCTTTGTCTGACTCATATCACTAAGTATAATATCCTCCAGGTCCATCCATGTTGTAGCAAATGGCAAAATTTCATTCATTTTTATGTCTGAGTAGTATCCTGTAGTGTGTGTATATATATATATATATATATATATATATATATATATATATCACATCTTCTTTATCCATTCATCTGTTGATGGACACTTAGAATGCTTCCATATCTTGGCAATTGTAAGTAACGCTGCCATGAACATTGGGATGCACGTATCTTTTCAAATAAGGGTTTTTGTTTTCTTCAACTATATACCCAGGAGTGGAATTGCTGGATCATGTGTTAGTTCTATTTTTAGTTTTTTGAGGACACTCCAAACTGTTTTGCACAGTAACTACACAAATTCACATTTCCATTAACACTATACAAGAGTTCCCTTTTCTCCACATATTCTCCAACATTTGTTATTGTGGTCTTTTTGATGATAGCCATTCTGACAGGTGTGAAGTAATATCTCATTGCAGTTGTAACTTGCATTTTTCTCATGACTAGGGATGTTGGGCATCTTTTTACGTGCCTGTTGGTCATCTGTATATCTTCTTTGGAAAAATATCTGTTCAGGTCTTCTGCACATTTTTTAATTAGGTTGCTTATTTTTTTGACATTGAGTTGTATGAGCTGTTTATATATTTTGTTTATATATTTTATATATTAACTGCTTATCAATCATATTACTTGTAAATATTTTCTCCCATTCAGTAGCTTGTCTTTTCATTTTGTCCATGGTTTCCTTTGCTGTGCAAAAGTTTTTAACAAAACTAAACATATCTTAATGAGACTGCAGTACTTGAGAGAAAAAGAGAACTTGATAAATGACGGAGGTGGCATTCATCAATGGGGAAATAATGGGCTATTCAATAAATGTTTGGGGGCCAATTGGTTATCCATGTAAAAAAAATATATAACTGCACTTCATGTGTCTGCACATAAGTCAGTTACATGTGGGTAAATATTATAGGCTACAGAATATAATTATAAATTTATAATTAGGAATTTTAAAAAACAACTCAGTGTTCTTTATTGATTTTTTTTGAAATATAATTCACATACAATATGTTAGTTTCAGGTGTACTACATAATGATTTGACATTTGCATGCAATATGATATAATTAGAAAGTTGACTTAGAGTAGGGAAGAATTTTTTGGAGACTAAGCAGGTCAAAAACTTTAAAGGAAAAATCATAAAGGAAACCATAAAGGAAAATGTGGATAAATTTTACTACATTAAAATTAAAACTTTTCTGTTGTCAAAGAACACCTAAAGAGAATAAAAAGTCAACCACAAACTAGGAGAATATTTTGCAATACATATAACCAATAAAACTATCAGTGGTTAACCTCATCAGTATTCAGATTAGATATATTAATAACACTATGATAAAGTTTTCCCACCTACTAGTTTGGCACAACTTTGAAAGTCTGACAGTGACACTGTTGCTGAGGAGTTAGAGTAGCAAGAAATCTCACACAGAGTTGGTGGGAGTATAAATGGTACAATTTACTTGGCATTAACTAGTAAAATTTAACTTGTGCCTTTCTTACAACCCGGTAAGCCCTCTCCTAAATGTTTGCTCCAGGGAAGTAGTTGTGCATGTGTAGCAGAAGTCACACACAAGATTATTCACAGAAATACTTTCATAATAGCCTCAAACTGGAGATAACTTAAATATCCATTTAATAATAGAATGTATAAACTGTGATACATTTATACCTCAGTATACCATACAGCTGGGAAAATGAATTACTTCAGGAACTGAACATCAAATGGATGGATGTCAAAAACAATATAGTACAAAAGAAGCAAGTCATGGAGCAATTCTATAGAATTATTCCATTTAATTAAATTTCAAAACTAGAAAAATTGAAAAAATAATGCTATTTTGAAATACCTACCTTGAAGGAGAAAGTGGAAAGTAAGGAATGATTAATACAAAATTCAAGATGTTGCTTTCTGTAAGAGAAAGTAAAGCAATGATGGGATGAGGGAGCATGCAATAGGGAAGGTGGACATAGGGATTATAGTGAAAAATTATTAATTTTATTACTATTATTTAATGTGCACATATATGTTTACATTTGAAAATTTAAAAACATGGAGAGAGAGTTTTCAAGCCACTCCCACCGGTGGTGAAAACAGGAAAGCAAGGAAAAATAAAAATTTTTTAAAATCTAAGTTTAAGTTCCCTAGGACATAATTATTGAATTACTCAAGTGTGTGAATGACACTCCTACAACTGCCAGGAAAAACAAACAAAAGGAATGCTGTCTCAAGTCTGAAGCAAACTGCAAAAATACACATTCCAGATGGAATTCATATCACTTCTTAAATTTTCAAGGCTACCAGCTGAGCAGACTTATCATTTGGGATTGTTTTTCTATGTTGGATTTTCTTTTATAGGAGATATAATGTTTATATTGATTCAGCATTGTCAAAGCAAACTTAAATTACCATAGAACCAAACCAGGGAATTGTTTTTTTACAATGTGCTCATCCATATTTTCATTTGTGGAATATAACATTGGCTCTGGCTTATTAATTACTTTTATCATATCAGAAGAGGAAATATCAATAAAGATTTAATAAGAATGCAGAAAGAGAATTCAAAATAATAAAATCACCTTAATAATTTTAGCTTCATTACTAATTTATATTATTTGCAAAGTTTGGAATTTTTTTTTTTTGGCATCTTAATTTCGTTTTCAATTGGCTTCTAACTTGTTACCATGGGAATGTTTCTAAACTTATTGAAAGAATCTTTCATTAAACATGCTTGGTTGTTACAGTAGAGCTGATATGTGATCAGTTGATTGTTTACTTCAAACTAAGTTTTTAGGCTTTTTAATATTTAACTTATTTGACTTGCAATAATTTCTGAAAACAAAGGAAAACTCCCCCAAACCTCTCAAATTTTGAAAAATAAATTACTAATTTTATATGGTTTTTTAAACCTATGAGGCACCTGTCATGATGGGAAACAGGAACCTGAATTATCAATTATAATTCCTTGCAAATGGTCGATAATGTCCTTGAATCATTAACTGTAAAACTGACTAGGTTAAACTTTTTAATTTTAAAAATTACTAGAGTACTTCACTGGTGGAACAAAGGTTAAGAATCCACCTGCCAGGACTTACCTGGTGGCACAGTGGTTGGGAATCTGCCTGCCAATGCAGGGGACATGGGTTTGAGCCCTGGTCTGGGAAGATTCCACATGCCATGGAGCAACTAAGCCCGTGCGCCACAACTACTGAGCCTGCGCTCTAGAGCCCATGAGCCACAACTACTGAGCCCACGTGCCACAGCTACTGAAGCCCACACATCTAGAGCCTGTGCTCCACAATAAGAGAAGCCACCGCAATGAGAAGCCTGTGCACCGCAGTGAAGAGTAGCCCCGGCTCTCCGCAACTAGAGAAAGCCTGTGCGCAGCCACGAAGACCCAAAGCAGCCAAAAATGAATAAATAAAAAATAAATTTAGGGCTTCCCTGGTGGCACAGTGGTTGAGAGTCTGCCTGCCGATGCGGGGGATGCAGGTTTGTGCCCCGATCCAGAAGGATCCCACGTGCCGCAGAGCGGCTGGGCCCGTGAGCCATGGCCGCTGAGCCTGCACGTCCGGAGCCTGTTCTCCGCAACGGGAGAGGCCACAACAGTGAGAGGCCCGCATAATGCAAAAAAATAAAAAATAATAAAAAAATAAAATAAATTTATTAAAAAAGAATCTGCCTGCCAATGCAGGGGACATGGGTTTGATCGCTGGTCCAGGAAGATCCCACATGCCACAGAGCAAATAAGACCATGTGCCACAACTACTGAGCCTGTGCTCTAGAGCCTGTGAGCCACAACTACTAAGTCCACGTGCCACAGCTACTGATGCCTGTGCTTCTAGAGCCTGTGCTCCACAACAAGAGAAGCCACCACAATGAGAAGCCTGCACACTGCAACAAATAGTAGCCCCCGCTCGCCGCAACTAGAGAAAGCCTGCGCTCAACAACAAAGACCCAACACAGCCAAAATAAATAAATAAATAAACAAATAAATAAATAAAATAAATAATAAATAAAATAAATAAAAATTACCAGAGAATATAGCATTTTACTTATTCAGTTTAAAATACTCAAGCAAATTGTTTTTCTATAAGTACTCTAATGAAACTCAGAGGCTAGTTCTAGACTGGTTCTACCTAAAAAGTTCTATCTAACTAGCTCGATCTAAAAAGCATACAGAAATATGGTCTATTTATACAATAAATTTTGAAAAATCAGCCCAAAGAGGCTTCAGTTAAGACTGTTTTTAAAAATAGTGACTAGATTTTAAATATTTTATCAATACAATGTTGATCTTACTGGCTGAGTATATGGAAATGCCAGCAAGATGCCTATTTTTTCCCCACCCTATAGGATACCTGATTTTCATATACCTTAAACAATTGACAATTCAAGAAAAGTAATATCAGATATATATTATCTCCTTTTTGCTTGAGGTACTTACTTATACTGTGATTTCACTAGAAAATTGTATAATTTTCTCCTGTTCTTTAATTTTGTGAACCTAATCTTACCGAAGTATTTTGAATAGAGTTTTTAGTGCTGAAAGTCTTAACTTTTACTAATAGTTTAAATACTCTTTGAGTAAAATAACAAAATGTTTATTACTGCCTGTGCTTTATGCTTTAAAAAGTAGTGTTGCTAGGAAAAGAGAAGCTGGGTTGAGGACTGACTAGAAAATGCGATTAAACATATATTAGAAAGACAAGTAGCATTTTCATGATTTAAGGGTTTCGAAGAAGTTTGAGTTAATGTGTCCAAATATCTAAGTTTTACTTTTGGACCTCAGTTTTAAAAAAATATTTGTTGAGTATCATTAATAGGCATACAAATTCAAATTCTTTTTATTTGTTCAAAGAGTGCATTTTATATAAAGAGGCAATTATAGAGTGATTGTAAAATAGAGTTAAAAACAATGTGTAATCATGTTTTAATACTAATGTGGTTAACAATCTCAATTGCAAATCAGGGAAATGCTATGAATTTCTTCTAACTGCCTATCCCAAAGGCAGGAATATTAATTTACAATTTATGTGTACTGTAATACATTAAATTCTAGCTTCTCAAGCTTCAATTTAGCCTTCTAATGAGCTTATGGGATTTTTTGAGATGATGAAATAATTATTCTGCAATTAATTTTTAAATAGTTGTTATTTACAAAGAAAACCTGATATTGTTATTTTAATATTTGGAGGGATTTGCTCTTTGCAAATATTGCAATAGTTAACCCCATGAGATTACAGCCCAAGATTGTATTTAGAAAAAACAAAATCTAATCATTTGATAACCTGATTAATTCTCTATGATTCTTTGATAGTTGTTTGTTTATACAATTATAATTAGTACTTTTCATCTTGAAGTGTGTATACTCATTTGAAATGTTCTACCTCTAGAATTTATATCTAAGGAGAAAACCTATGGGGTCAGAAAGAACTACGTAGGCATTTTATGACCTCACAATTAAGATACTGAACTCAGTTACCCTCATTTCTCATGTTTATCAAATAGACACATTTGAATTTACTTTTCATATCCTAGATAATGCATATAGTGGCAGTTTTAGTAAACCATTGTTTTATTGTAGCAATAATACACAAAAATACTTCATAATACTACTGGTAAAATTTATGGCCAACTATGCTTTTAATAGATCTATACTGTATAGTGAATTTATTCAGTACTAGAAATGTGTTTGTGTTTTTAAAAAAGAATGTGTTTAGATTATTTTTTCACTAAGAGTTTACCAGTAGATAGGATTATAACAGATTCTCTTCTGTAGTTTGCCTCTGTTTAATTATCAGAGCTTGAGTCTTATATACTCTCTTCAGATCTATCTTCTAACTCACTAATACCTCAGCTGGTTATGAAAATCATTTGTTAAACCCATCCACTTAATACTTAACGTTGATTATAGCAGTTTATAGCTGTTTTTAAATATAAATTTATTTATTTATTTATTTTTAGCTGTGTTGGGTCTTCGTTGCTGCACGTGGGCTTTCTCTAGTTGCAGTGAGTGGGGACTACTCTTTGTTGCGGTGCACAGGCTTCTCATTGCGGTGGTGTCTCTTGTTGTGGAGCACAGGCTCTAGGCACATGGGCTTCAGTAGTTGTGGCTCACGGGCTCTAGAGCACAGGCTCAGTAGTTGTGGCACATGGGCTCAGTTGCTCCACAGCATGTGGGATCTTCCCAGACTAGGGCTCAAACCCATGTCCTCTGCATTGGCAGACAGATTCCTAACCACTGTGCCACCAGGGAAGTCCTATACCTATTTTTAAAATTTCCATTTATCTGACAAAATTTTTATATTGCTTTTATTTATATCCTTGAATATATCAACCATAATTAATTTAAACTCTTTGCTTGATAAATTCATTCTCTAGAGCTTCTGTGGTCTATTACACTGTCTGTTCTTTCAGTTAATATTTAGTCATGTTACTTGTCTCCTGTGTGTCTATTTATTATTATTTTTTGTTTGGGTTCTGGAGATTGTATATAAAAAATTATAGAAATAACTTTAGACCTAGAATGATGTTACCCTCCTGTAGGGAAATTTTATGTGTGCTTCTGGGAATGATTGATAGGAGCTCTAGCAATCAGGAATCAGATGATTTAACACTGAGTTTAAGTCTTTCTGAGGGCCAATTTACTTCTGCTTCACCTGATGTTTTTGGAATTACTTATACCTGTGGTGTTGCTGGTTACAGTCTCGTCTCAAAGTATAGAGGTTTTTATTGAGGCCTTCCCCTTGGCAATCCTTGGACTCCAATTTTTGTCCCTGTTGTCAAAAGCACTGCTCAGTTTCTCAACCTCTCAGTCACTTCTGAGGTCAGAAGATGCCATAATGGAAAAGCACTCTCAAATTTAGTGCTCACCTCACCTCAGGTTCATCTCCCCCAATCTTTTTTTTATTGTCTTGTGAGCTGAGCTACAGAGGGCTTTGTTCAAATTATACAATATGCTCTTACTAAAACCAAGCAGAGCCCTATGTAACAAAGCAGGACCCTATGAGGCCTTCTGGGGACAGACCCCTCCCCCATATCCTCTGCTTTAACTCCTCTCTGAAGTACCTAGATAACAATATCTATGCACATCTTCTGAGTTGTTTTACAGATGATAAAATCCCCACTAGATGGAAGACATTAACTATTTGGTGACCAGGAGTGCATAGCCCCCAGGCTTACTGAAGCTTAAGGATTGATAATTTAAACCCTGTAGAACTGCCCTGTTACCTCACAATCAATCAGAGAATTGTGTGTGAGCTGATCACATACCCTGTGACTCCTCTCCCTCACATGCCCTTTAAAAGTGTTTCCCTGAAACCCATATGCGAGTAGGTGTTGTGAGAACTAACTGCCCTGGACTACTTGCTTGGTACCCTGTGATAAAGCTGCACTTTCCTTCGCCACAACACGGTGTCAGTAGATTGACTTTACTGCATGCAGGCAAGGGGACCCAAGTTTGGTTTGGCAACACCTGCAGGACCTTCCCAGGGACAGATGCCCCCACACACCCCCTGCCTCTTGTTTATAGAAAAGCTTTAGTATCCTAGGCTTTCCCTGAATTCTAAAGAGCAAATTTAGTCAGAGAAGTGAAAAAATGCAGAAACAAAGGAAAACAATCAGGCAAGACAAAATAATAATAGTTTAGCCATCAAATAAAGTCAAGGACCTTTAGTTCCTCCTCAAGGGCTATTGATAATATCTTGAGACACATTCTTGAGTTGTTTTGCAGATACTAAAACCCCCACCTGATGGAAGAAGTTAAGTGCACGCTGACCACCAGTACTTAGACCCCAGACCTGTTGGAGCCAGAAAACTGATAATTGAGATTCCTGAAATATCACCCTATTACCTCAACGTCAACCAGTCAGAGAATTGTGCACAAGTTGATCACATACCCCAGGACCCTCAGGTTTTTAAAAAACCCTCAGGGTTTTAAAACCCTGCCCCAGAAGTCATTGAAGAGTTTGTGGCTTTTGAGCATTAACTGCATGCTCTCCTTGCTTGGCACCTTACAATAAAAGTGGTACTTTCCTTCACCACACCTAGTGTCAGTAGATTGGCTTTGCTGCACATTGGGCAAATGGACCCAAGTTTGGTTTGGTAACATTACTAGAAATGCAATTTCAAAGTGATGTATATTTTTTACGAGTTTTATCTTACTGAGTAGATTCATTCTCACTAATCTACATTTATGCCTATTTTCAACCCAAGTCACAGATGAAATTATCTTTAAACAGAAAAGAGAAAACATCTTAACTGCATTGAAACTAGCTACTGCAGAATATTGATCGATAACATCAATTGAAGCACTTAACCATATGCCAGGCAGTCACTGTACCAAGTGCTTTCCATGTAATAACTTTTAAATTTCACAATAATTCTATGAAGGAAATATTGCTATTATTTTCATTTTAACAAGTGAAGAAAAGAAGAATTAAAAACAAACCTGAGAGTTCCTAATAAGTACACTCTATATAGACTTATTAAATAAATACAGGTTAAATCTCATATTGTGAAATTTTCCCTATTGCTTTGAATATTCCATTATTTAGTAAGTTAGACTTTTCATGGCTTTAGTCTTCAGGAAAATTTAAATTTATATTAGGTGTCCTCTTTAAGAGAATGGAAGTAAGTAATCTATTTTTAAAATATTCCATTCAAAATGATTAATTTATTAAATTAGAAAGACAGATATATTCAATTATGTGTGTGTTGGAAGGGAATGAATGTTATTCCATTGTTACTTTGAAAATTGCAATCACCAGCTAGACTGAGTGGGAGCATATATTAGCCATCTTACCCCATTGTTTTTTCTCCCTTTATTTTCCTCTGTTTATTGTTTATTGTGGATTGTAATGTAGAAGGTACATATTTTAAAATGTCATATTTACATTTTGTCATAGGATAGTCTTTGAATTTAAAGATTGTGTCTTATATTCTAATTAATTATTTTTAGGTATTGAACAATATATACTTTAATAGGCAGAGCACCCTTAATGCCTTTCCACCACTCTCTAAGATATAGGTATAATGATTTAATACACAATGTTATATATGCAATGTGTATGTCAGTGAATTTCATTGCTAATTTATTTTATCTGTATCATGACTGTTTCCAATATAATATAGTCACTTATGTTACCACTTATATAATATGTAAGTCTAAATTTAGACTTTTAATCATATTTTTAGTCTATGAAAAAATAGTTTATCAGACACACATTTCTAAAAGCACTGGTCTTGCTGAAGAGTTTTTTATGATATTTGCCAAACAGATTTTCCAAGCAGATCTTTTGTAACAGTATTTGCATATTTTTGCTACATGAAAAAAAAAAGTAATAATAAGACTGTGAAGGAAAAACAGACCAAGCAATGGGGAAAAAAAGATAAATTGATTTGCAAGAAACTGTGCATGTAAAATACAAAATTGCTCAGTTTGATTTTATGCAGCAGTCCTCTCACTTCCACATTTTCAGAAGAGAAATGCATTCTTTAGTGGGGACATGTTTAAATATTTTATAAAGTTATTTCATTAAATAATATCACCATGGTGTAAATACTCCTAAAGAAGTTATAATCTATTTCATTTATTTTAGTCTGTCTCCAGGAGGGTCCTTCCCAGGAATACTGGTGCAACATCCTAAGAAGAGGTTAAAAAATTATATTAGTAAAGACATTAATTTTTGTTTGACTTTTGTGTGATGTCAGCTGAAAAAGAAATGCACAACCTAAAAGTTGAAAAGTATGTTTTATTTGGTAGATTTTCTGGGGACTCAAGCCTGGGAGGCAGCCTCTTAGATAGCTCTGAGGGAATGCTTTGAAGAGGTAAGGGAGGAGCCAGGATATATAGGAGTTTTGCAACAAAACCAGGTTAGTAGGAACATCAAAAGATCACTGGTTAAAGAAGATCAGACCTCTCAAGTTAACTAACTTAGCACTTTTCTATGTATGGGAAGATGCAAGAGTCTGGGCTTATTGAAGTCATTCCTTTGATATGTATCTTAACTGTCTAGGACCAGTATCAGGTTTTTCTCATCCTGAGTCCCCTCGGGGTGCATTGTTGGGCACCGCTGCAGTAGCTGAGAGCTTGGTGGTGGGTAGCCTGTTTCCATCCTGATTTCCCTCAGGGCTCCCATGGGGTGGGGACAGGCGGGGTGGGAGGAGGAGTAAGAAGGGCAGCTCTGGCTTGATGGTCACAACATCCTCTGTTTCCTGATATGGCAGGTGGCATTCTTGGTCCACATGAGCTTGTAGAAATGTGAAGCCTCCAAGCAGTTAAGTAGCTCAGGTTTTTATTATCTGAGTTTTATATAAAGAATAAGAATCTTTGTCGCCAATTCTTGCTGCTAAAAAGATATTAAGATGTGATTTCACCAACTGATTTTGAGAGGTAATTTAGCCCATCATCTTTTATCTTTTATAGTGTCTGTGTCTGACATTATTGAACAAGAGAACTTTTATTTTTTACTGCCAGCTTAACTTAAACTCTTTTAAGGCTAAATGCTCATATGCCAACATTAGCAGCCTGAATCTTACAATACCTAAAACGATGTGAAAATAAGATAGAATAATAGGTAAGACAGTAATGTGCTATCTATATGCTAAATACACTGCTAGGTTTTATGTCTTTGGTTTGTTATTCTGTCTCAAAACTTCATATCTAACTCCAAACAAAAGTTTAAAAATTATTTCAAAGTAACTTTCTTAGTTTTCTGAAATTATGAAAAATAAAATGACCACTGAAAACTAGCACACAGTAGATAGTCAGAACCATCTATAATTTATCAACAAACTACAGCCATGTTTTACATTACGTTGTATATTCTTAAAGGCTTTTTTTCTATACAAACAGAAATAGAATGTACAGACTTGAAAAGTAGATTCTTTTAAAAATTGGATGAACATTCAGTTAAGTGAAGTTATGAGACACTGTGTACCAAAGATGTACATGCATCCTAAACATGCAGGAGAGACTTGATAAGCCCTAGGAAGAATTTTTCTTTGTTATTACCTCACTCTGTATTTTCTTATTCCTAAAATTAAATATATGAGTCATTGTAAGGCAACTCTTTAATAACCTGAGTTGCAAATGTGGCAGAAACAATTCAGTATCACAAGCACTTTTAAAAATCTGTTAAGCTTTGTGTTGATGTCAAGTCAGGCATATTGTAATTGTCTGGGCCACCACTATAATATTCCTTATTTGGAATGAGGTTTCAGCCTTATCCTAATGGCTAAATTGATTTCTGTACATTTGTAGTGCTTCCTACTTCATCAGAAATTGGCATTTTGTGTGCAAATGTTAGAAGATCAAATTTACATGTGGATCCAATTCTAACAGTCATTCTGCTTTATTATGTATCTTTAATTCAAAGATTAAACCAATCATTAAAAAATTTAGTAAAACCTCATTAATTCAGACCTCACTCTTCAGGGAAATATGGTAATTTTGACAACAATGTCTGAAATACATGCAAATAATTCCTAGCGGGAGACCTGTTGATGTTGAAGATACATCAGGTTGATAGAAACATAGGCCCTGACTGTGCACTGAATGTCCCAGAGGACAAAATACTTTTTACTTTGGAGGTGGTTTGCTGTTTCAACTCGAATGAAGCCTGATTCTGCACAATCCTGGCTGGCAACTTGCTAGGAGTGACTTTTACTCATTTGTTCAACAAATGATTTTTGAATATTTACTGTTTTCTGGACAAATAATTAAGTACTGGGAATGTAATGGCAAGCAAACAGAATATAGTCCTGACTCTCCCAGAAATTACATTCTATGGAAGCAACACCTATAAATAAATGACTTCATTAGCAGATATAAGTAGATACTTGGATTTCCCTCAAAACTGTCTTAATATTAAAAGATTTTTGTTAGTTTTTGTAAAGATTTGGCAAAGACTTTAAATTCTTCTTAGAATATTCAGGATACTTTGGTTGTATATTCAGACCTACATTATTTTGGTATCTTCATAGATTTTGTATATATCTAAGAAAGTGGAGTTGAAAAATACTGAAAACGAACTATGTGCCAGTGGTTGGCTTGATAGCTTATATATCATCTCATTTAATATGCACAACAATCCCGTGAAGGGCACATGTGCAGATTTTAAATATTTTAAAGATCAAGAGGTAAGAAATCTAATAGTTAAAGAACATGTATGAGATCTTGAAAAAATAATATATAGAACACCTTCTATATGTCAGACTTGTGCCTGGTATTTTATACACTTAATATCTTTTAATCCTCCCATCCCCCAAAACCCTGCATAGTAAGTTTCATTAATCTTATTTTACATTTAAATAATATGAGATTCAGAAGTTTACATAATTTGACCAAGATTATGCAGGTAGTCAATTGCAAAACTAAATTTCAACATAAATATATCTGCTTGAAAAAAAGGCTTTGGTATTTTCTTATACCAAACTGGCCAATAACTCACCAAGATGGCCAGAGTAGAATTCTGTTACCTGAATACTTGATAAGAGTTGCCTTTAACCAAGTGATTACTATGTGCCAGGCATTATGCTAAGCACAATGCTGATATATGCTCATTTATGCTAATGTGTAAAATATAGATCTATATGTAAATATATACACACCCATATGCACACATATATGTGTATAGTTAATCTACTTACATTTATATATGTGTTTTAAGCACATTTTCATGTTTGTGAAATACATATGTATTGCATATTATCATGCAAGTCTTACAACATTATGGACCATGACTCAGATGTTATTATCCTATTTACTAATGAGAAAACCAAGACTCAGAGAGGTTAAGGGACATATTGTCAAATAAGAGTAAATAAGTAAATAAGACTAATTAAGAATAGATTCAGAATTGGAATTCAAATGTTTGACTTCATAGTCCTTGCTCCTAACCATTACCCAACACTGCCTCCCACAATGTAATTATAGCATGTGATTTCTAATCTTATGACTAAGCTAATAATTTTAATCTTCCCTGAAAAAGTTATTGCTCTTCTCTCTCCCTTAAGAAAGAAATGGTCAACAGATACATGAAAAGATGCTCAACATCACTAATCATCAGGGAAAGATGCAAATCAATACCACCTCACATCTGAGAGAAAGGCTATCATAAAAAGACAACAAATAAGGAGTGTTAAATTAGAAGTGTGGAGAAAGGGGTACCCTTGTGCACTGTTGGTGGGATTGTAAGTCCATGTAGCCACTATGGAAAACAGTATGGAAGTTCCTCAAAAAATTAAAACTAGAACTACCATATGGTCTAGCAATTTCACTTCTGGGTATTTACCCAAAGCAAACAAAAACACTAATTTGAAAAGATACGTGCATTCCAATGTTCATTGCAGCATTGTTTACAATAGCCAAAATATGGAAGCAACCTGTGTCCTTTGATAGATGAATCAATAGAGAATATGTGTGTATGTGCATACACACAGACACAGACACACACAATGGAACACTACTCAGCCATAAAAAAAAAAATCTTGCCATTTGTGACAACATAGATGGATCTAGAAGGTATTATGCTAAGTGAAATAAGTAAGACAGAGAAAGACAAATACTATATGATCTCTCTTTTATGTGGAATCTAAAAATCTAAATAAACAAAGCAAAATGAAAACAGACTCATAGACACAGAGAACAAACGCATTGTTGCCAGAGGGAAGAAGGGGGCAAAACAGGTGAAGGGGATTAATGGGTGAAAACCTCCAGTTATAAAATAAATAAGCTATGGGGGTGTAATATACAGCATAGGGAATATGTAATAACTTTGTATGGGGACACATGGTTACTAGACTTATTGTGGTGATCATTTCATAATATATGCAAATATCAAATCATTATGTAGTACACCTGAAACTAACACAATACATCTCAACTGTACATCATTTAAAACAAATATGAAAGAAGATAATGTTAAGATGTAATAGCAGTGCAATGACTTGAAGGCATTCTCATTTGAGGCAAACTGTATTGACCATTAACTGTACATGGAGATGTTGAAATAATGAGGATAACTTTGTCTGCATTTAATATTAGAAACCAAAATTGTTAGTTCTATAAAATTTTAAAATATCTGAAGAAAAAGTTAAGTTGGGAATAATATTGAAATATAAACTTTGGTAATATGAACTTCTTTTTAAGAAACAGATGATATCATCTGCTTTTTGTGGCAATATAATAATCTAAAACTAGGAAAACAGAGATTTAAAACCATAACAAATAATCCAAAAGATATACTGCACTTTAGAACGTATTATTTTCCAGATGCTATAAGTTGATCCTTTTGTATATTAACTTAACCAAACTCTTTTGTATATTTACAATAACCAAAGCAATGATTAGAAGTGAAAATGTAGTAAAATGTTTTGATCACTCAGCCAGCAAGCATTTATTGAATTTTGAATTTCTCACATGTGCAAAACTACATAATTGAGTTGCAGGCTGAACTGCGGGAGTGCCAAACATTAATCTGCTTTTTTTTTTTTTTGATCTGTTATTGAGTAAAAATACTGAAACATCTGGTCACTTTAATCCATTCAGTCAGAAATTCAATCGGCCACCCAGATTTTCAGACTCCAGGATGCCATTCAGCTTGTTTGCTTTAAATGTTGGTTTCTTTGAAACCTATGTCAAGTAGTCAGTAGCCTGTGTTTAGTTATTTTAATATGCTTAGCAGGTGTCTTCCCTAAGAAAACGTAGAGATGTGGAAAAGTGAAAACATGAGGCTCATTACTCAGGAGGCTTCAGTCAAGTATTTCCACACACCTATGTTGTTCTCTGCCTCCTATTCTGCTTGCCTTCCTTTCTGAGTTGGTTTCCCCCAACTCTGCCCTTCCCCACCTCCCGCAGGCCTCCTCAGGCTTCTTTTTCTCTCAGTCTCATAAAAGTGCTTGTCATTTTTCCATGGGCTACCTAAGAATTACACAAAATAATATTGGTATGAATTAATGCACATAAAACTGTTGATAATGGTTAATTTAGGAGAAGGGACTTTTTCTGCTTTTAATCTTGAAGTTTGTTTAAATTTTCCAAATATGTGCATGAATTACTTTATGTATTCATTTTTAGGATCAATAGGAATTATGCAGGTGGTGTCATCATGGACTGTTTTTCTTCCTTCTATATAGGTATCTATAATTTTTAAAACTTATGTAGTTTAAAAATGAGGGAAACACAAGCTTTCACCTATGTATTCAATTCATAAGGAATAATCAGCAAACAAAACCTCAAACTGGACAGGATAAATGTATTTATTGCCTAAAAATTGATGGGAGCATCAAACCTTTTTGACACAATTGTGCTGTAAAGCATTTGGCCAGGACAATTAGGATTGGTAGAAACAATGGTCATAAAAGAAAAACTATACTGGCAGAAATTAATATGAGTAAATATCTGATTAATGAATCACAGATCATGACTGTAAAATTTAAATAGGAAAGAATTGATGCCAATTGAAATATTTTCAGAGGAACATAACTGGAAATGTAAAATAATAAAATTAGTTTATCTACATTATGCAGAAAATAGATCAAGGAATTTAGTTTACTTAAATTCTGGCATTTAGTTCAGAAAAATAATATCTTCATGATAATTCTTCAGCATTGGTAAATTTCTGCATTCAAGTCCAAATGTCTCAAACTGTAACTGTTTTATTAGTCAGAGGAATTATTTGATGTTCTAGACATGCATTCACAGTAAACCGAATTAAATTTTACCAAATGATAGAAGAAAGTAGATAATATTGTTTGTTATGTCATTGATATCTACTATATCTTTGTTTGCATGTATATAATTTCATCTCTCTGATCCTTTGCTGTACAAGTCAATATTCTTATATCTGCAATTTTTTTTGCCATGTCATCTACCTGGTATACAAGTAGGTACATTGACTTCTGGTGTTTGTATAAATTTATAGTAGTCGCCATTCCTTTTCTCTTATTTTATTTTCTCATGTTCTTTTTTCCCCAAATTTGCATATTTTGAATCATGTCCTTTTGGAAAATACTGAACGTATCCCATGCTCATATTTCAACTTTACCACTCAAGATAGAAATGAGTAATTTTGCTACCAAAATGCAATGAAATAAAGAGGACCTGCTTCATTATTGCTGTATTGAGAATATATATTATGAGGTTATGATATAGTGTGATGTCTTACTCTATGCAAGACAGCATCCTGTGCTATATTGAAATCACTTTCTAGTATTTAGCTATGTTATTATAGCAAGCTATACCCAAACATTATTGTCTATAATTATTTTTCATTTTTTGTCAATTCTAATTTGTGAAAATGCTCATGATTCAAAAGCCATGCCCAGGGAAGCAAGAGTCATACCATATTTTTTTAAATATACACTCTATCAGAAGTCTAAGCATACTATTATATCAGTCATAAACAATCATGGCAAAGCTTCCCTTTTAAGGTTGGTGCTTCAAGAGTTGTTTATGTCTTCAAATATTTGCTCCAAAATGACTAATCCTTATTTTAAGTTGGAAAAGTTATTAGTGTGTTCAAGTAGATTAGTATTTTGATTTGAAAAATTAAATTAGACAAACATGCTTCTATCCAGTTTTATGACACAATTTGGATGGCCAATTAATGCCAGATTCTAAAGCCAACTGTATTTGTCTTAAGATTCCAGATGTTTTCTGATTTGCTGCTGCTGTCTGGTAAAGCAATACAGCTATGACAATAAATTCATTTTATTGGCTTTATTGAACAGGGGCTAAAATATTCTTTTTTTTTTTTCTTATAGTCTAGTTTAGCTAGAACTTACTGGAGATAATTTACAAAAGGATAATTGTATGGGAGCTTAGGAAATTCAGTTGTGAATAGCAATTGGTAATTGGAAGATCTTAAGTTAAAAAATTTGGAGGACAACTCTGTTATTCTACATGCCATAAAACAAGTATAAAAATTATGTAACTATGTAATTAGCAATGGAATTTCAACATTTGAAATTTACTAAGGAAGCTAATGAAGCAGTTAAGGCCAACTAGAAAACAGAAAGAATTTTGAAGTTTTTGGGTTTTCCAGCAACTGTTCATTGTGATAGAAGAGTATCATTTAGAAAGGGTGCTTTTGAAGTTATTATATAAAACAAGTAGAAAACTTTGCACAAATCTGTGGCAGAAGGTCCAATTATTTTGATCTCTTGAGTGTCGTGTCTTACTAACAGAGTAATTCCATTTTTACTATTTCATTTTACTTCTTTTAAAAACTCTTAATTATTTTCTCCTTGTCCTGAGTCTTCCTTCTGCTAGAGCCTCTCATTATGATTTGGGGGCATCTTATAGAATTTGGTCAAAGTTGACAAGTAGATTTCTTCTTTTAACCTTCAACATTTTCTATGATTATGCTTGATCAGTTGTTAACTTATAAAAGGGAAAACACAAATAAATGGGTACTCTTTTGAATCTCCATGCCTCTTTCATCTCATCTCTAACAACATTTTTTTTAAATAGTAGAGTGTAGTGATGTGTCTTCAGATATGAACAATTTTTCATTATTTTTTATATTTGCTTCCTCTTCAAATATGTCAAAGAAATTAGAGTAAGATTATTTTTATATTCTTTGCCTCAATACCAAGTTATAAATACTGTTAACTTATCAAGAAGGTATTGTAAGGAAAAATTATGACCATTATAAAAATTGATGCTCACATAAATGATAGTTCTATGTTGTTAGCATGTTATTACAACCTGCTTCAGAAATTCACACAGTTATGCCTCTGAACTCATCATAGCTTAGAACTGTTCCAACTCTGGGATCTCAACTCCAAATATCCTTCCTTAATCCACAACCTCTTGTTCTTCTGTCATTTCCTATTCTATCATTCCCTCTGATCACTGTGACCTCCAAGTTTACCTATTTTTAAGTTTTCAGTCCATTATTTATTTTTTGACTATGTTTGCCTTCTGTTTTAGTATGCCACCGTAGCAAACTACCA
Organism: Lagenorhynchus albirostris; assembly: GCF_949774975.1. Lineage (NCBI taxonomy): Eukaryota > Metazoa > Chordata > Mammalia > Artiodactyla > Delphinidae > Lagenorhynchus > Lagenorhynchus albirostris. The sequence goes on from NC_083103.1 coordinate 83,301,812, forward strand.
CAAACTGGGTGGCTTAAGACAGCAGAAATTTGTCTCACAGTTCTGGAAGCTAGAAATATGAGATCAAGACATTGGAAAGGCCATGAAGTCCCTCAGAAGACACTAGGGAAGGATCTCTTCCAGATCCCTCTCCTAACTTCTGGTAGTTCCTTGACTTGTGGCAGCACACCTCCAGACTTCACATGATATTCTCACTGTGTGCATGTCTATCTCTGCTTCCAAAGTTCTTTTATTAGGATACCCTACTCCAGTATGACCTCATCTTAATTTAATGAATTCCATTTGCAATGACAGCATTTCCAAATAAGGTTACATTCTGGGGTACTGGAGATTAGGATTTCAACATATAAATTTGGGAATGGGGGTGGGGGCAAACACAATCTAATCCATAACACCTTATCTAGCCTGGATCCCATTGTCTCTGTCTCACTCACTGCTCCTAATAGCCCTCTAGTTTTACTCTTCTTTATTTCCATCATACTGGACTACCGACGTAGAAAATTATTGGTCTGGGATTAATGAGCATTACTGGAGAAAATGGCATAATTATAGGAATTAGATATTTATTGAAAGTGCATACCTTTTAAACTCAACTGGTCCCTAAAATCTTCAAGGATGTCATTTCACTATCCCTCGCTGTGACTATTGCAGATATTTTTCACTGTCTTTAAATTTGTCTCTTAACCTTGCTACTTTTATTTTCAATAGACCTTTACTTTCCTAATTAAATGAAATGATAGAAGACATCAATATGAAAGATCTCAACTTTTCTTCAATGCCCCTCTTTGACATGGTTCTTTCTTCAAATGTTTTCTCCTTTGCCTCCTGTTTTCATTATGAGTAGTATTAAAATTTTTTGAAACCTATCATTTTAAAGAACATGAATAAGTTTACTATGTTTAATGGAAACATTTAAATTCCCTTAGGCAAGATTAATTCAAGGTGTAAATGAATGCCTATAATATGCTGACTAAGGGATATAAGCAATATTTCCTCAGGAAGTTAACTCAATCAGTGGCCAAGGCACCATTCTCTTTCCACTTACTTTAAAGTCTCACCATCAGTACTTGTTTTTTCAGTTTTATTGAGATATAATTGGCATATTGTGTAAGTTTAAGGTGTACAACATGTTGATTTGATGTAGTTATAAAGTGCAAAATTATTACCACCATAGTATTAGCTACCACCTCCATCCCACCACATAGATAACATTTCCTCTTTTGTGATAAGAACATTTAAGATCTACAAGTCACCCTTTGTACCCATGGATTCAACCAACCATGGATGAAAAATATTTGAAAAAACAAATCCAGAAAATTTCAAAAAGCAAAACTTGAATTTGCTGTGCACCAGCAAAAATTAAATAGCATTTGTAATGTATTTATAATTATGTACATAGCATTTACATTGTATTAAGTAATGTAAGTAATCTAGAGATGATTTAATGTATATGGGAGGATGTGCAGAGTGTATATGCAGACAGTACACCATTTTAATAAGGGACTTGAGCATCTGTGGATTTTGTATTCAAGGAGGATCCTGGAACCAATCCCCTGAAGATACCGAGGGATGACTGTACTCTCTTAGCAACATTCAACTATATGATATAGCATTACCTATGTAATGCTATATCCATTATTAGACACAAAATTGTCATTTTCTTCCAAAGCTTTCCCCTAGAACTATGCCATATTCTGCTTTTCTGTTTATGACCAAAACAACAACAAAGCCATTCTGTTGGCTCTCCATTGTCTATAAAACAAGGACTAAATCCTAATCAGCACCTTAACTCTTTCCCCAAGCTACATTTTCAAACCTATATCCAATTAAATGAATAACATTCCACCATAATATTATGGCATTAAGCATACCAGAATAATGGCTATTCTGTACATTGCTGCCTCCTTAGCCATGCTGTTATTGTTTTGTTTTGTTTGTTACATTTGTTTTGTCTGTTATATTTGTTTTGTCTATTATATTTGTCTTGCATTTGTGTGTTTTCCTATATTATCCATCCTTCTTGGCCCAGCTCAACCCCTATGAAGTCAACCCCAATACTCACATTCTCTTTAATAAAAATTATTTGCTTCTTCCTTAGGAAATTTATAACTTTAGTCACACTTAACTGTTGATATTTAACATATGACATCTTTCAAATAAATAATTTATGTATATTCCTGTGTATTTTGAACTAGACTATAAGAACATTCATGTCTGGGACCATAGCTTGTTCATCTTTGTACACTATAGTAAAAGCAATTTATTAATATTTTTGAATTAAATTATAACTGATACACTAATGCAGGATATTCATTCTGATGAATAGGGAAAATTATATCCTAATGTATATTCATTTCTTATTCACTTTTTCATACATTGCTTTTCCATCTAAAATGTTTATCAAGGCACTACTATGTGCCTGATACCAGATACCCAATAGATGTGGAAAACTGCAACTTATTGTATAATTTTATTCTATAAATAAGCTCATTATGATGGCATTTGGGGAACATAATATTGACTTTATATTTTAAATTAAAAAGAAAGAAGTTTGTTTTTTAAAATAAATCAGAAAATTATTGTGGGTGTCTGCATTAATAACCATAGCTCAGGATCCTGGGTTGTAACATAGTACTATTCATGTCAGTAGCCAGACAGATTGGAAACAATGTCCTGTGTCAAATCCCAGGAAGGGAATCCCTAAGGGAATAGAAAAGTGATTTAATCGAATGACTAGGTGAATGAGACTAACCAAAGAAGGATAAAACCTCAGAAAAAAGTCTTTATAAATTGGGTTTAATTAAAGTGAACATGTCCAGTTCTACTGTACATTCTTTAATGCCTAAGCTGACAAGGTTCTAGAAAGGGGGCAGATTTTTCTTTTTGATATGTGTACGTTTAAATATCTTGAATCTAGAAACTACTTCCAAAACTCGCCATTAAAATTCCCTGAGGCAAGGGAATTTAATCTTTGGAGTTACCAAAGATTGAATAATTAGCCTTTTCTGTCCTTAACTATTTTTAGTATTATCACTGTCAACCTTTTGCAGTGAAAGTATAAAATGTACCAATAGCTAGTCCATTCAAATATTTCACATAGCTACGTTATTGTATCTTTAAGATAGTATCCTTAAAGAGGAAACATTAATTACCATGCAATGGCATATAAACAAAATTAACCAGGCATCATAGGTTAATTTTAAGAAACAGTCATTTGTTCACATTTCAGAGCTAAATTTATCCTTACAAGTTAAATTTTAGCAGAATAACTTATTTTATTTTATAGCTGTTAACTTGATTGACAAGTAGGACGACCCATCAAGTATGTTTCTGTTCTTGTAATTCATGGACACCTTGAAAATATTTCCCAAGAGAAAAGAAAGAAATACATCAAGGAAAAAAAAATGAAACTGCCTTTCTGATTGAGTATTTTTTTTTCAAGATTCAAGTTATTTAATGAATAAACTCGGTTATTGACACATCTAAACTGGGAAAAACCTGACACACGGGACTAGACAGCTTCTAGCAGTTTAGGGTAATCTTTGTTGATCTGTAAACAAAACATCTGTCACCTAAGAAACTGCAATTTTGTTTAGACTTTAATAATAATCAGCTATGAAAGGCATGGATTGAGTATTTTTAAGATAAAATATAGAAATTTTTCTCCATCCGCTGTTCGACTGTAAAATGCCTTCGTTTTGGAGTGATTGGCATAAATCAAATATTTCATTAATATTTAACAACCATTTGTAGTGTTGCATGATTCATTTCATTTCTAGTAGTGTCATTCTGTATTTGTATGCAATTTGAATTGGTACTATATTTTCTAATTGCAGCAAGGTCTTATCTTTCCCATATAAGAATTTAAAATTTTATCTTTTTAATAACATTGAAGTATTCAATATTTTATTATGTTGTTATTACTGGGTCATTTAGCACTAGATGTTTACACGTGGCTATGCTATATTGGATATCATCTGAGTCATGTGAGTGAACGTGGTTTTCATCACCCACTTTCACAGTAAGACTGACATACAGACAGAACTGCATATTTGGGGTCTGTGTTCCATGGGGCATCTTACAATTTCACATCCTTCTGTTATGGTATAAGAAAGACTGGAACTTTACTACCATATTTTTAAAAGTGATATTGAATTAACATACCACAAAATTCACCTTTTTAAAGTGTACAATACAGTGGTTTTTAAGATAATTAATTAGTATATCCAAAGTTGCTTAACTTTCACTACTATCTAATTCCAGAACATTTTTATCACTTAAAAAAAAAAAAAAAACCACTGTACTCATTAACAGTCACTTCCCATTCCCTTCTCTCTCCTAGCCTCTTACAACTATAATATTTCTCTCTCAGTGGATTTGTGTCTTCTGGACATTTCATATAAATGGAATGAATACAGTGTGTGGCCTTTTGTGACTGGCTTCCTTCACTTAGCCTAATGTTTTCATGTTGTAGTATGTACCAGTACTCCATTCATTTTTATGGCTAATAATATTCCATTTTGTTTATTCATTCTATTTATTGACTTCTCACTTTCCTTTTTTTTTTTTTTTTTTTTGCCTACTATAAATACTGCTGCTATGTACATTCATGTACAAGCTTTTGTGTGAATACATATTTTCAGTTCTCTTGGGTACATACCTAGGAATACAATTGCTGGCTCATATGGTAACTCTATGTTTAACTTTTTGAAGAACTGCTAAATGTTTTCCAAAGAAGCTGCACTGTTTTAACTTCTGACCAGCAATGTTTGAGGCTTCCAATATTTATACATCTTCACCAACACTTGTTATTATTGTCTATCTTAAATACCATATTTTTAAGTAAATATTTCATTTATGGTTTGCATGACTTTTTTGCATATGGATTTTGAGGAGTTCCTAACTTTATGTAGCATAAATTTCTTTTAGAGAATTCATTTGACTGGTAGGTATTTTGTCAATCCTTTTGGAATACAATGTCACTTAAAAACAATGTGATGATGTCGTCTATAAATATTTTTGAAGAAAGTCATATTGTGTATTATTTAAGATCAATATCTTGAAGGTTCTATTGAGTTACAGGTGAAATTGATGAGTACATTTCACTACATCACAGATATTGGACTTTTCCCACCTGTTGTGTTAAAATGGGCAATCAGTTTTATAATTTCAATGTCCTTATCTCTACTCTTCTGAAGTTATAAAAATGTATTGAAGGAAATACATCATTTGCAAACAAACAGACAAAATAGAAATCTTCAGGCCTCCTTTATGTTTTTCTTAGTCTTACTTACTATTGGCAGTTAGAGGTAAAGTTTCCTAGAATATTCCCATAAAAATTAAGCTACATGATAAATATTTAATGAATACTGTACATGGTCCTTTCAGAAATTTTAGAAATATTTATTGCTAAATATCAGTACAACTGTTAGAAGTATGTATATTAATTGGAAATACAGTTATTCCAAAGGTAAATAGAAGACTCATTGTCAGAAAAGTTAATGAAAGTTGGATGATAGGAACAGATGACTTCTAAGGAATCTCCAAAACTTAATATCTGATAATTCTAAGTCTAAATGTAAATGTTATGGCATGAGTTCCTTGAAAGAAAAGTCTGAGATGAGGTCTTGGGTATAGGTAGTTTATTTCAAAGTGATACCAGGGGTCAGGAGTGAGAATGGAGAGTGAGACAAAGAGGAAAGGACAATGTAAATTTACATTTTCAAGGCCACATCCTGTGAGCAATGTGGACTTGATGCTGCTGGGATTTCTCATAGGAGACATAAAGAATGCCTCTTAAAGTCTCTGTCCAGGAGAAGGCAGGCAAGAATATTTATCCACTTGTTCTGACCTATAAGTGTTGAATATTGCCCTAAGGGCATTAACTCCCTCTCACTAACTCACCCCAGTGGACTCCACAGGATTAGAAAAACTCCAGGGTAAAAAAGTGAAAACAACAACAACAAAAACATGAATGTGCTTGAGGCAAAAACTTATCAATACAGAGTGAGTCTAAGAGCTTCTAGAACTGTCCACCACAACTATGGCTGAACTCACAGGTGGGCTCAGGAGCTGCAAAGTGGAACAGCCAAAGGATTTGACAGGCATGGGACATGTAACATGATTGATTTCACACACAAATGAAAACTTGACACCCAAATATCACCTAAAACATTAGACTTCAAATATTTTTTCTTATGCACAATAGTAAGAAAAAATTATATCATGATTCTACTGGGCATACAGAGACAAAAATTTATGAAACAATATTTACTCTTGCTGTGTACAAAGCAATCTGATATTTTCTATTCTATACTATACTGCGTTATTCTGCTTTGTTCTTTTTAATTTAAAAAATGATGTTCATAACTCCCTAAATTAATTTCAAAACCCATGGCTTGGAACCCTGGCTGAAAAGATAAACTAATTTACTGAGAAGTTTAAATATAGCATATTAATATAATTAAAATTACATGACCTGGAGCCATATACAATGAAATTTTTAAAAGTAAAGGTTACAATATCAAGGTCAGTTAAAAGAGAGTAGACAGAATTGTTTAAAAAATTAGAAAATAGGGTTTCTTGGGTTCATGTTCCATGGTTCTGAATTTCATCTGTCAGTGTTTCAGAATCTATAAATGGGTAAAGAACATCTAGCTCCCTAAGAGAACAAACAGGGTGGAGACACAGAAGGGCTGAATAATGAGGTGCTGTGTCTCCTCTTTTTCCCTCAGCTTCTTTGTTTCCCTCTGTCCCAATTCATGTATGTATAGTCAGGAGACATAGTGTATACATTCTGTATATGTACATGCATATATACACAGCCAGGTGTGTATTGCTCTATAGAGCTGACTAGTGTTATTATCTCAGGATCCTTTTGCATTTTATGTTTGTTTCAGGTTTATTGTTTTGACAGTTGTCATTTTTAGGTATATTTTCTCCTTTCATAGGAAAAGGGCTTTTAATCTCCTAATAGCAGAGCTCTATTATCATAATTACCTTTTAAAACAGAGAAAGTTGCCTCCAATTTTTATACTCTGAAGTTTTAACATAATAATTTAACCACCCACCTTACCATCAAAATCAAAAAAAAAAAATTTAACTACTTTAATATATTTTATTTCTTCATTTTATTTGGAGGAAATGAGAGTTTAAGAATCTGGGAAATTCTACCAAGCCTCTCTAAGCTTTGGTTGACTCTTCTACCATCAGCTATTGTGTTTAAGGATATCACTGCCACAAGAATCCACAGCACTGCTGTTTTAATTCTAATATTCTAATAAAGGACTATTAGAATATTAACATTCTAATAAAAGGCTACTGTTAAAGTTTAAGGGTAAGTGAACAAGTAAGGGGATGCTGGTGTATGCAACCCTTCCTGGGAACAACCACCCCAACCCTAGCACTTTTGTAAACTTCTCTCATGGGAAAGATAACACATGTGCACACACACACACACACACACCACTAAATCTACAGGTCATCTATCAGTATTAAGATCTCACAACATCCCAGTTCTAATTGATTATTTTCCAGTTGCTGGAGGAAAACATCAAAACCAATCAAACAAAAAAACAAACAAAAAAAAACAAAGGTTTGGTAGCAGGGTTGTTATGAAACTCAAGTCCCACTGCTTGCCACTGGAAAATCAACACATGAGAAAGGCAAATGATGAGGAAAGTTGCTTTTAATCAGAATGCCAAAATCTGGGGTGATGGTGGATTCAGTGTCCCCCAAAAACCATCTCTGAAGATTCTGCTTGGCCATGAAAGTTTTTAAAGGGAAAAAGGGAAGTAATCTCCATTAATCACTGAGATAGGGGGTCATAGTTGTCACCACCCCCCACTGCGTGCAGGCTTCTAGATTTATAGTCATCTTTATTTAGATGCTATCTTGTTCACACAGTTTTTTTCATGAGAGTACTGAAGGGGAAACTAGGGAAGAGATCTGGTCATTTGTTATTTACTTATTCTTCATTTCTACTTCTTTGATCTACAGAAAAAAACAAACAGGTTAAGCAAGATATTGTATGATCAGAAGATCTGGAAAGTGTGCTAAGGCCAAAGATCAGTAGAGCATGGGGGTACCGGATTTAAAATTTAGTTATGTCGACTGAAAAAAAATGCGCAATATGGGAGTTGTGAGTTAAGCTTTATTTGGGGCAAAATGAGGACTACAGCCCAGGAGACAGCATTTCAGATAGTTCTGAGAAACTGCTCCATAGACGTAGGGGGGAAGGTCAGTATATATGTGATTTTGGTAAAGGGGGAGTACATGCAATCAAGCACACATTTTTGCAGAAGGTTGCTGCTAGTCTTGTGGAGGTTACTGCTGTTCACGAAGAGCAGATGTCACCATGAAAGATTTTAGTGCTTTTCTAGATAAGAGGAGATACAAGAATTGGGCTCATAAAGTCTTCTCCTGAAAATATCTAACTATCTGAAGGCCTATTCTGCCAGTTTCCCCAGAGCACAGAGTACCTCATTCCTGATCTCTACCCTGAACTCCTTTCAGGGGATGTTGAAGTTGCCGTTGCAACAGTTCATAATGTAATCCTTGTAGAGGTAAATGGCAAGTGCCAATTTGTAGTTGGCAGTTACAATGTAGCTTTGCTTAAACTGACAAGAAAAGGAGTTTCCTGCTGAGTGTGGTTTCCTGCAAAGAGCTACTTACAGGGGAAAGAAAAACCAAAAAACCACGAAGTCATAGCCTTTCTTTTTGCCATATATTGCTGTATGTCTTCTACAACTGGATTCACAGGTGTTTCTAATAAGCACCTTTAGTGTTAATCCTTTGGTAGTTGGCTTCTCCACATTACAATGGATCTTGTAGGATAGCAGTCTTAAAACTTATCTCATGTGATGTTACATGGGTGTCATATGAAATGAAATTTTGGTGATAAAGTAACTTTGGGAAGTGCCTACTACATGAGGATTTGCAAAGCACTTTTAAGATTCTGAAAAGTCTCAAGGTTAAAAAATTCATTCAATTTTTTAACCCAGTATTTCCCAGTATATTATATCGTAAAACTTTTTCTGGTCTTTGAAAGACAGTGATTATTTATTTGCACAACTCAGTTTGAAAAGAGGATTCTAACTAGAGTGCCATTTAGTTACTTCCTAGGTGCCCAAACATTCTTTTTTTCTATGATGCTTTCTTTTCCTTCTAAGTTCCCTTGGAAAACTCTCTCATCTCTTCAGACAACAAACCTTCCTTTTCTGGATAATTTTGTAGTAGGGAATAACAAATCTGGCTCCATGTTTGATGTGTTTCTTTTACTTTATCCTTTGTATTCTATTGCTTCTGCTACAAGTTAATCACTGAAAGGATGTTGCCTATAGCTTAAAGTATACATAATGGCCTACCTCCTGGAACCCTGCCCCCCATGCCTCACTGTTAAACTAAAACCTTTGTTTAGTCACAGGAAACATCCTGACCCAGCCCACCTGGCTACAGGAAAGAGGAAATTAACACATCCCCTCCCAGAGTCTGGCTGAAATCAGGAAATGTTTGCAACAAGTTATGACCTTTTTACTTTACCTCCACACCTCTTTGTTCTGTAAAAGAAACTAGCATTCAGAGCCTGGCAAGATGGTTCTCTGGGACATTAGTCTGCCATCCTCTTGGACTCTCTGCTCTCTGAATAAAGTTGTTATCCCTTGTCTCCCAATTCACTGGCCTGCTGTGAGGTAAGAAGTATGATCTTGGACTCAGTAACAATTTCTTTATTCCACCACCAACCTTAATTTCAGTGATGTTAGCTATAACCACAGAATAACGTCTGTTTGTATATGCAAATTTTAAAATGTCACAGTATTGATTCTTGAGTCTTATCTTTTATTTACTTTGACATATCAATGTGTCTATTCAAGTTCCAGAGAGGTGAACTTCCTCTCTTCTTTCTGTTACCGAAATATCGGTTTCCCTGTGCATTGATGCCAAACAGAAATACAGAGACAGATTTTGGAGGAAGAGAGAGATGGGTTTATTTTTCTGCCAGGCAGAAGGGAAGACACAGCAAGCTAGTGCCTCAAGAACTGTGCCCCTCTCCTTCGGGAATAGGAGAAGATTTTATGTCCGGGGTATATGATAAGGATCAAAGTAGTGAAGGTCTTGCATTCTTCTTCCTGCATTATTTCAAGACAGTCATATTGGCCAGTGACCTCTTTTCTGAAATGCAAATGCTACAAAGGGTGATTTTCTACAAGGGAGGGCAGGATGTAATTCACATAGTGTTAAAGAGTAATCAGTTAGCTTTGTGAAGTAAAAATCTAGTTACAGATTAGTAACAGTTTAAAAAAAGAAAAAACTAGGCGTGATTAACTCTTTCAGGCCAGGTTATGTTTCTTCTCTAGCCTGTTCACTGTTCCCTTTATTCTCCTTGTTCTCAGGAGAGGGAAAACTTCACTCCTATTTTAGCTGCAAAAATTTCCCACTGCTAGTTCATTCCCTCCATATCAACAGAGGAAGGGAAATGGGAGTCATTCTTGTCTGGCTGAGGACAAAACTTCAGCTTTGCTCCACTTGACAGACACCAGCTGTCCGGCCCAGTGGCCCATCTATCTCCTATTTCATTTCCCACCTCCATCCAGCAGTGTTTGGATAGGTGTTACAGCTGAATAGACTTGGGTACTGGAAGACTGAGGAGTTTCACTTAGAAGGAGAAAATATAGAGATACATTTTGGTTATTACCTTACTTCCCTGATAATAAGCTTCATTCATTCATTAAAACATCATCATTAGTTTTATTAGTAGGAGTGCTAGCCGTTTGTTGAGTGTCTACTCCATTCCAAGCATTATGTTAGAGCATATGTCAATGTTAATTATTTTAGTTCTCACAGCAATCCCCAAAAATATGCCTTGCTTTCCTCACTTTATAAATAAAATAGGCTCAGGTAAAGGAAGTGAATTGCCCCAGTCACAGGGTAATATATGGCAAAGCCAGAAATCAAACCTAGGTGATTTTAGCACAAAGCTTTTTTCCCCCACTATGACCTGCTGCTCTCAATACTGATCATCTTTTAGGAGCAAGGTGCTCCCAGATTTCAGTGGCTTTCACTCATGGCTTCTACTTTATCAGTTCTGTGCCCGAACCTTTAGTCAGAGAGAAATTACTTTTATTCATGAATCTTAACACTGTAGCTATAGATGGAAACTCACCATGTGCTTCCATCATTATCTCTCTAACAGATATTGATAATGACTGTCAAAATAATTGAAAATATACAATCTTGAAAACAAAGTCCTAATAAAAATGGTATAAATTGAAGTTACATTAAATAGTAAGCATATTTGCTAGCCCCAAAATATACCCTTATGGCTGTAATCAGTGCAGAACCACGGTAGGATTTAAGGAATGCTTGAAGAATTTATTGGCAAGCGACAGAATGTGTTACCCAGGTGTAAGATGTCACAATGGCCATAAAGGGCCATAGTTGCAAATATAGTTTATTCTGAGAACAGCTGTGTTGCATATTAAGATAGTAATTACATATGGTTAGTAATTATTTATTGGGTATCTATTGTGTACAGATGGGTGAGTAGTTAAGAAGGAAGTATCCATTAGCTTTTGTTGCTATGGAATAAACACTGATTAATGTTCATGCCATATCATAAAAATAATTTTAATATTAAAATCTCAATGCACTGAAATAGTGATATGTAGCAACAAATGGTAATTACAATAAATATTTGATAGGATTTTATTGTTTAAAAATGAGATGCAATTTAATGAGAGATATACTACACAGTGTATTAAAATGGCTAATAAATGTTTTTTAGAAGGTGAAAAACAATTATACAAAACACTTCTCACTTCTTTTTAAGAGAGGGAAAGAGCATGTGTGTGTGTGTGTGTGTGTGTGTGTGTGTGTGTGTGTGTACATTTCCCAAGAATTGTTGTGATGTTTAGTAAGAGTCTTTTAAGTACAGGTGTCATTAAATAAAAATACAAGAGCTAAATAATTTTCAATATGAATATTGTATTCTAGTAACTTCTGGTCACACTTACCATGAGCTATTTAAAAGGGGTAAAGCTATGCCAAATAATTCAATCCTTCCTTTCCTTTTTAATATATTCTATTAACTCAGTGAATTTGACTCATTTTTCTCTCTCCTTAATCTAGCAATTTTTTATTCTTTTTCTTAATTATTAACAGTGTTTTATTAGCATTTTAAATAATTTCATGCAAAGCAATTTACACTCAAGAGCTTAAGAAAAATCCAAAATATTTAGTTAGACAACATTTTTGGAAATGTTAAAGTGGAAGCATGATTTAAAATGTAACAATTTAAGGACAAAGAGAAGTCATTCATTATTCACTTTTGACAATATAAGTGCCTATTGAAATATGGTTTTTGATGAAGTATATAATTAGCTACTTTTCCATGGACATAAAATGAGTTCTGCCCCTATGCCCCACCACATCATTCTGTGATGGCAAGTTACAATTTTCAAATGTTAGGGAAGTCCTAGCCTCTCTTTTCACTTATTCATATGGGTTCTTGGTTTCTCTTCAAACATCTCCTAAAACAAGTTCATTGTATGACATGACAAAGAAATCTTCCTGCTCATTACCTTTCATAATCATGTCTTTCAAAAAATCCTAAGAAAATGTAAGATCAAAGGATAAGTATGGGGAAAGTGTACAAGATAAGGTTAAATTGTTCAAGTCAACAGTTCTGATAATTTTTTTTAAAAAAAAACATTTATTTTCATGAGCACACAGGAACATATTTGTTAAATGGAAATTTCCAAGGGGTCTCACATACTCCTCAACTTCCTTGTTTCCAGTATTCTTTTCAATTCTGAGTGATAGCAAACTGTATTTCTTTCACTTAATGCAGTAATGGATGGAAGATAGGTATACTAATAATTTAATAATGATGTATATTGTACATCCATGGTTTTCTTGTTTGTTTTTTGTGGTACGTGGGCCTCTCACTGCTGTGGCCTCTCCCGTTGCGGAGCAACAGGCTCCGGACGCGCAGGCCCAGCGGCCATGGCTCACGGGCACAGCCACTCCGCGGCACGTGGGATCCTCCTGGACCGGGGCATGAACCCGTGTCCCCTGCATCGGCAGACGGACTCTCAACCACTGCGCCACCATGGAAGCCCTGTTAGTTTATTTCTAACCTAGTTTCTAAATTAGAACATGATTGGGGTGGATTCTTAAACTAGGGACTTACAAACTAGGTAAGCTTTTATTTTCAGAATGGTATGTTAAACTCTGGATTTTTGTATCTGACTCTGCTCACGTTCATAAATTTAATTCATTTTGACAAACGTTTGCTGAATGCCTAAAATAGTGAAGTACACTATTCTAGGAATTAGATTCTCCATTCAATATTCTGGCATATGCTATATTATGTGAAAAACTAAAGATTAAATATATAATAGTAATGACTATCCCTGACCTCAATGGCTCACAAACTAGTGGGGGAAACAGACATACAAACACATGATTATATGTAAGTGTTGACTGAAAAAAAATGCACAACCTAAAAGCTGAGAATTGTGTTTTACTTGGCAGACTTTCTGAGGACTTCAAGTCCAGGAGGCAGCCTCTGAGAATATTTCTGAGGGACTGCTCCAAAGAGACGAGGGAGGAGCCAGGATATATCAGAGTTTTTGCATCAAAGACCAGGTAGTTGGAACATCAAAAGATAACTGTTAAATATTTTTAAATCTCGTTAAGAAATTTAGCATTTTTCTGTATATGGAAAGATGCAAGGGTCTGGGCTCATTGAAATCATTCCTTTGATATGCACCTTGGCACCCTAGATGGGGCAGTATCCTGTTCTGTACCATTCTGAGTCCCCTCAGGGTGCATCACTGAGGGTAGCTGCAGTGGCTGAGGACTGGGCAGCTGGCAGCCCATTTGTCTCCACCCTCCATCTCCATTCCCTCAGTGCTCACTATCAGGGTGGGTGTGGTGGCTTGATACCTACAACATGCTTTGTTTACTGATATGGCAGTCCACATTTTTCATTCATATATGTGAAAAATAAGTATATTGAGAACATATGAAAGATTGAGGGGGACCCAACACAAGTAATCATGAAAAACACCAGCTTATTATTAATACAGAGTAAATGGAGGGTAATGAAGGACAAAAAGTGAGACAGAAACCACATCATGGAATGCTTTGTGGTCAGGTTAAAGAATATGACTTTTTTCAATTGGATGTCAGGTTAAAGAATATGACATTTTTCAATCAGGGAAAAGACCACTCTGGTAGATTTGTGGAATATGAATTTGAAGGGACAAGGTCAGGAACAGAAAGATCAATTTGGAGGTTATTTTGGGGAGTCCTGTAAGAGACAATGCTAGCCTGAACTAAGGGAGCAGTATTAGGGGAGTTGGAGAAGGGTTCAAAAATACATATGAATCTGAATTGACAGAAATTATTATTTGATTAGATGAGGTACACAAAGGGACAAAAGACTGCTTCCAGGATCCTAGCGTGGGTGGGAGCAAGTGAGCAGTGTGATACTGTGACATTAACATGGACCTTTCAAAGATCAAAGGAACATACTTTTGTTTACTTTTATTTACTTTTTTTGTGTACTTTTATTTACTACTTCTTATTATTAAAACCTAAGAAAAACTGTTAGGTTAACAGACAAATAGACAAATAGAACAGACAAATAGAAAACAAAACCAAAATTGGATCTTCATGAAAAGAGCACTCTGAAGTTCAGACTAGCTTAAATATCTCTTTACCTATTAAGAATTCATCCATTTGAAATTCTGTGTGCCTTTTTTTTTTCTGCATTTATTGTTTGATTTTGTTGAATATATTTCAGTAACAATATGAACTGTGATGAAATAACACAAATGACACTCAGTGAAAGACAGTAATTACTAAGTAAGTAATACTAAGTAGATATAGTAGAGTCATTTCTTTTTATCAAATGATAAATCTATTAGTCTGACAGAAGAAAAATGAGCAGCCTTGTTACAATTCAAGTGTCATAATTTTATTCACACTTGTTCACTTAGCGATATGCACTATGTACAAATGAATATTATTCAAATTCATGAAACAATTGTCTAGATTATGAACTAAAAGGATTCAGTGCACTTGATTGTGACATTTTATTTAATGGTAAAATCTATCATGTTTGCAGTAATTGCTTGTGTCTGTAAAATGAGGAGAGGTTACATGTATGTGTTGTCATTATCACCATCGTAAAATTTTTTCTAAATATCTATATGTAGGTGGTGCTAGAAGTACCACTGTTTTGTTAAAAGCACTATATTTCTTTCCTTCAGAGTAATTTGACAATGGTACAAAACTAATCACCTTTAATTTTGGTTCCTCAAATCCTCCTATTTCTAATACTTTCTCTGTTTTTACTAACAAACACCATATCTGAGTCTTTGAAGCTCAATTTCTATAAATATTTTCTATTTTTCTTTTCTTCTCCCACTATAAACAATGCCCTGCCAATCTTTTTAGTGCACTGCCTTTTGATTAATAAAATTAAGTTCTCCCCCATCATGTTCAAGCTCCTGAGCTGCACTGTTCTATATGGTAGCACCAAGCCACATGTTGCGAATGAGCACATTAGATGTACCTATTCCAAACTGAGATGTGCTGTAAATGAAAAATACACACCAGATTTCAAAACGCTTTCTATGAAATAAGGCATATAAAAATCTCAATAGAGAATTTTGCAGAACCAAGATGGTGGAGTAGAAGGACATGCTCTCACTCCCTCTTTTGAGAACACCAGAATCACAGGTAGCTGCTGGACAATCATCGACAGGAAGACACTGGAACTCACCAGAAAAGATACCCCACATCCAAAGACAAAGGAGAAGCCACAGTGAGATGGTAGGAGGGACATAATCACAGCAAAATCTAATCCCATAACTGCTGGGTGGGAGACTCACAGACTGGAGAACACTTACACCACAGAAGTTGACCCATTGTAGTGAAGGTTCTGAGCCCCACGTCAGGCTTCCCTACCTTGGGGTCCAGCAATGGGAGGAGGAATTCCTAGAGAATCAGACTTTGAAGCCTAGTGGGATTTGATTGCAGGAATTCAACAGGACTGAGGGAAAGAGAGACTCCACTCTTGGAGGGCACACACAAGGTAGTGTGTGCAGTGGGACTGAGGGGATGGAGCAGTGACCCCAGGGGAGACTGAATCAGACCTACCTGCTAGTGTTGGAGGGTCTCCTGCAGAGGCAGGGGGTGGCTGTGGCTCACCGTGGGGACAAGGACACTGGCAGCAGAAGTTCTGGGAAGTACTCTTTGATGTGAGCCCTCCCAGAGTCTGCCATTAGCCCCAACAAAGAGCAAAGGTAGGATCCAGTGTTGGGTTGCCTGAGGCCAAACAACCAACAGGGAGAGAACCCAGCCCCACTCATCAGCAGTCAAGCAGACTAAAGTTTTACTGAGCTCTGCCCAACAGAGCAACAGACAGCTCTACCCACCACCACTCCCTGCCATCAGGAAACCAGCACAAGCCTCTTAGATAGCCTCATCCACCAGAGGGCAGACAGCAGAAGCAAGAAGAACTACAATCCTGCAGCCTGTAGAACAAAAACCAGATTCACAGAAAGATAGGCAAGATGAAAAGGCAGAGGGCTATGTAAAGGTGAAGGAAAAAGATAAAACCCCAGAAAGACAACTAAATGAAGTGGAGATAGGCAACCTTCCAGAAAATGAATTCAGAATAATGATAGTGAAGATGATCTAGGACCTCGGAAAAAGAATGGAGGCAAAGATCGAGAAGATGCAAGAAATGTTTAACAAAGACCTAGAAGAATTAAAGAACAAACAAACAGAGATGAACAATACAATAACTGAAATGAAATCTACACTAGAAAGAATCAATAGCACAATAACTGAGGCAGAAGAACGGATAAGTGACCTAGAAGACAGAATGGTGGAATTCACTGCTGCAGAACAGAATAAAGAAAAAACAATGAAAAGAAATGAAGAAAGCCTAAGAGACCTCTGGGACAACATTAAACGCAACAACATTCACACTATAGGGGTCCCAGAAGGCGAAGAGAGAGAGAAAGGACCAAAGAAAATATTTGCAGAGATTAGAGTTGAAAACTTTCCTAACATGGGTAAGGAAATAGCCACCCAAGTCCAGGAAGTGCAGCGAGTCCCATACAGGATAAACCCAAGGAGAAACACACCGAGATACATAGTAATAAAATTGGCAAAAATTAAAGACAAAGAAAAATTATTGAAAGCAGCAAAGGAAGAACAACAACATACAAGGGAACTCCCATAGGTTAAGAGCTGATTTCTCAGCAGAAACTCTACAAGCCAGAAGGGAGTGGCATGATATAAAGAGATGAAAGGGAAGAAAGGGATGAAAGGGAACCTACAACCAAGATTACTCTACCCAGCAAGGATATCATTCAGATTCGATGGAGAAAGAAAAAGCTTTACAGACAAGCAAAAGTTAAGAGAATTCAGCACCACAAAACCAGGTGTACAAAAAATCCTAAAGGAACTTCTCTAAGTGGAAAACACAAGAGAAGAAAAGGACCTACAAAAACAAACCCAAAATAATTAAGAAAATAGTCATAAGAACATACATATCTATAATTATCTTAAATGTGAATGAATTAAATGCTCCAACCAAAAGACACAGGCTTGCTGAATGGATACAAAAACAAGACCCATATATATGCTGTCTACAAGAGACCCACTTCAGACCTAGGGACACATACAGACTAAAAGTGAGGGGATGGAAAAAGATATTCCATGCAAATGGAAATCAAAAGAAAGCTGGAGTAGCTATACTCATATCAGATAAAATAGACTTTAAAATAAATAATGTTACAAGAGGCAAGGAAGGACACTGCATAATGATCAAGGGAACAATCCAAGAAGAAGATATAACAATTATAAATATATATACACCCAACAGAGGAGCACCTCAATATATAAGGTAACTGCTAACAGCTATAAAAGAGGAAATAGATGGTAACACAATAATAGTGGGGGACTTTAACACCCCACTTACACCAATGGACAGATCATCAAAAATGAAAATAAATAAGGAAACAGAAGCTTTAAATGACACAATAGATCAGATACGTTTAATTGATATTTTTAGGACATTCCATCCAAACACAGTAGATTACACTTTCTTCTCAAATGTACCCGGAACATTCTCCAGGAGAGATTACATCTTGGGTCACAAATCAAGCCTCAGTAAATTTAAGAAAATTGAAATCATATCAACATCTTTTCTATCCTCAATGTTATGAGATTAGAAATGAATTACAGGGGAAAAATGTAAAAAACACAAAAACATGGAGGCTGAACACTACGTTACTAAATAACCAAGAGATCACTGAAGAAATCAAAGAGGAAATCAGAAAATGCCTAGAGACAAATGACAATGAAAACACGACAGTCCAAAACCTATGGGATCCAGCAAAAGCAGTTCTAAGAGGGAAGTTTATAGCAATACAATCCTACCTTAAGAAACAGGAAACATCTCGAATAAACAACCTAACCTTGCACCTAAAGCAATTAGAGAAAGAAGAACAAAAAAACCCAAAGTAAGCAGAAGGAAAGAAGTCATAAAAATCGGATAAGAAATAAATGAAAAACAAATGAAGGAAACGATAGTAAAGATCAATAAAACTAAAAGCTGGTTCTCTGAGAAGATAAACAAAATTGATAAACCATTAGCCAGACTTATCAAGAAAATGATGGAGAGGACTCAAATCAATTAAATTAGAAATGAAAAAGGAGAAGTTACAACAGACACTGCTGAAATAGAAAGCATCAGAAGAGACTACTACCAGCAACTCTATGCCAATAAAATGGACAACCTGGAAGAAATGGACAAATTCTTAGAAAGGTATAACCTTCCAAGACTGAACCAAGAAGAAATAGAAAATATGAACAGACCAATCACAAGTAATTAAGTTGAAACTGTGATTAAAAATCTTCCAACAAGGGCTTCCCTGGTGGGGCAGTGGTTGAGAGTCTGCCTGCTGATGCAGGGGACACAGGTTCATGCCCCAGTCCAGGAAGATCCCACATACCGCGGAGTGGCTAGGCCCGTGAGCCATGGCCTGAGCATCCGGAGCCAGTGCTCTGCAACGGGAGAGGCCACAACAGTGAGAGGCCCATGTACCGCAAAAAAAAAAAAAAAAAATCTTCCAACAAACAAATATCCAGGGCCAGATGGTTTCACAGGTAAATTCTATCAAACATTTAGAGAAGAGCTCACACCCATTCTTCTCAAACTCTTCCAAAAAATTGCGGAGGCAGGGACACTCCCAAACTCAGTCTATGAGGCCACCATCACCCTGATACCAAAACCAGACAAAGAGACTACAAAAAAAGAAAATTTCAGACCAATATCACTGATGAATATAGATGCAAAAATCCTGAACGAAACACTAGCAAACAGAATCCAACAGCACATTAAAAGGATCATACACCATGATCACATGGGATTTACCCAGGGATGCAAGGATTTTTCAATATATGCAAATCAATCAATGTGATACACCATATTAGCAAACTGAAGGATAAAAACCATATGATCATCTCAATAGATGCAGAAAAAGCTTTTGACAAAATTCAACACCGATTAATGAATAAAAACTCTCCAGAAAGGGGGCATAGAGGGAACCTACCTCAACATAATAAAGGCTGTATATGACAAACCCACAGCAAGCATCATTCTCAATGGTGAAAAACTGAAAACATTTCCTCTAAGAACAGGAATGAGACAAGGAAGTCCACTCTCACCACTATTATTCAACATAGTTTTGGAAGTCCTAGCCACAACAATCAAAGAAGAAAAAGAAATAAAAGAATACAAATTGGAAAAGAAGAAAGAAAACTGTCACTCTTTGCAGATGACATGATACTATATGTAACAGAATCCTAAAGATACCACCAGAAAACTACTAGAGCTAATCAATGAATTTGGTAAACTTGCAGGATACAAAATTAATGCACAGAAATCTCTTGCATTCCTATACACTAATGAACAAAAATCTGAAAGAGAAATTAAGGAAACACTCCCATTTACCACTGCAACACAAATAATAAAATACCTAGGAATAAACCTACATAGGAAGACAAAAGACCTGTATGCAGAAAACTATGACACTGATGAAAAAAATTAAAGATGATACAAACAGGTGGAGAGATATACCATGTTCTTGGATTGGAAGAATCAATATTGTGAACATGACTATACTACCCAAAGCAGTCTACAGATTCAATGCAATCCCTATCAAATTTCCAATGGCATTTTTTACAGAGCTAGAACAAAAAATCTTAAAATTTGTGTGGAGACCCAAAAGACAGCAAATAGCCAAAGCAGTCTTGAGGGAAAAAATGGAGCTGGAGGAATCAGACTTCCTGACTTCAGACTATACAACAAAACTACAGTAATGAAGACAATATGGTACTGGCACAAAAAACAGAAACATAGATCAATGGCGCAAGATAGAAAGCCCAGAGGTAAACACACTCACCAATGGTCAACTAATCTGTGACAAAGGAGGCAAGCATATACAAGGGAGAACAGGCAGTCTCTTCAATAAGTGGTGCTGGGAAAACTGCACGGCTACACGTAAAAGAATGAAATTAGAACAGTCCCTAACACCACACACAAAAATAAACTCAAAATGGATTAGAGATCTAAATGTAAGACCGGGCACTATAAAACTCTTAGAGGAAAACATAGGAAGAACACTCTGGCATAAATCACAGCAAGATCATTTTGATCCACCTCCTAGAGTAATGGAAATAAAAACAAAAATAAACAAATGGGATCTAACGAAACTTAAAAGCTTTTGCACAGCAAAGGAAACCATAAACAAGATGGAAGACAACCCTCAGAATGAGAGAAAATATTTGCAAACAAATCAACGGACAGAGGATTAATCTCCAAAATATATAAACAGTTCATGCAGCTCAATATTTTAAAAAACCAGCACCCCAATCCAAAAATGGGCAGAAAACCTAAATAGACATTTCTCCAAAGAAGACATACAGATGGCCAAGAAGCACATGAAAAGTTGCTCAACATCACTAATTATTAGAGAAATGCAAATCAAAACTACAATGAGATATCACCTCACACCAGTTAGAATGGGCTTCAACAGAAAATCTACAAACAACCAATTCTGGAGAGGGTGTGGAGAAAAGGGAACACTCTTGCACTGTTGATGGGAATGTAAACTGATACAGCCACTACAGAGAACTGTATGGAGTTTCCTTAAAAAACTAAAAATAGAATTACCATATGATCGAGCAATCCCACTACTGGGCATATACCCAGAGAAAACCACAATTGCAAAAGACACGTGCACCCCAATGTTCATTGCAGCACTATTTACAACTGCTAGGTCATGGAAGAAACCTAAATGCCCATCGAAAGATGAATGAATAAAGAAGATGTGGTACATATATACAATGGAATATTACTCAGCCATAAAAAGGAACGAAACTGGGTCATTTGTAGAGACGTGGATGGATCTAGAGACTGTCATACAGAGTGAAGTAAGGCAGAAAGAGGAAAACAAATATCATATATTAAGGCATATATGTGGAACCTAGAAAAATGGTACAGATGAACCGGTTTTCAGGGCAGAAATTAAGACACAGTTGTAGAGAACAAACGTATAGGCACCAAGGGGGGAAAGCCTTTGGGGGGGGATGATGGTGTGATGAATTGGGCAATTGGGATTGACATGTATACACTGATGTGTATAAAACTGATGATTAATAAGAACTTGCTGTATAAAAAATAAATTTTTTAAAAACTCAATAATTTTACATTTGATTACAGCTTGAGATAACAATATTTTGGATATAGTATGTTAAATGTAATATACAATTAAATTATTTTCACCTGTTTCTTCTTATTTTTAATATGGCTACTAGAAATTTTAAATTTTACATGTGGCTCACATTTGTGGCTATATTATATGTCTGTTAGGCAGCACTTCAATAAAGGACCCTAGAGTTAAAGAAGACATGCTTTCCTCTCTGAGGATATGCAACTACAGAGGAAGGTAATTATACTATCATAATATGATGATAAAATCCACAGAAGGGTGTAAAGAGAACACTGAGTTATCGTTTTTGACAGAGCATCTGAGGAAGGATCCATGAAAGAAGTAAATTTGGACCATAATAGGAGGACAGTAATATTAACATTTCACGTAGAGAAAACAACATAAGTAAAGATCTGGCAACAAGAAAGTGTATCACTTCCCTATGGCTAATTATAGAAACTTAAAATCTATCAAGAAAATATTTCATCCCCTCACCAATTCTCCTTAACAGCATCTGTTTCTACTTCCATGCCTACTTTCAGCAAGGAAAGCCCCTCTCAGTGAGGTTGTAGACATAATGCTGGTTTATGACAGATAGAGAGATTGCTACTTCAGTTATGCTGATAAGGAACTCTGAGGAGCTAACCTTTGGTGTTGCTACTGAAATGGAAACGTAAGATGTAACCCACCTGACACCTGAGGTAACTCCAAAAGGGAAATGGACAAAGAAGAATAGAATTCCTAATAGCTTGTCTCCTGAGAATTAGAATATCTTATTGTTCACCATAAAGTATTTGATGAGTGAGGAAAACTGAACAAAATAAAAAGAGGGAGAAAGAAATGAAGGAATTTAGGGGAGGGGAAGGAGGATCAGTTTCCAAAAGAAATATTGTATCGATAAAAAATAGCACATAAGGAAATTAAGAGAGAAGTGAGGGCTATAAATGAAACAGTGAAATGTCTTGCAGGGGGTTGAATTAAGGCTCTGGCATGTGATGCCTTTTGGTTGTGGACAAATTTCTTAATCTCTCTGAGTTTCAGTTTTCTGATCTGTAAATTGTATAACAAAATCTTTCATGCAAAGTTATAAGAATTGGAAATAATATTAAACATAGTGTCTGACACCTTGTAGTGTTTAATAAATGTTAGCTATTATATTTGACCACTCTGGTTAACTAATTTTGAATATTTATCTTATCTTGGCTGATTCTCTGGAAGGAATTGTGCTAACTGGTTAAGCCAATCCAAATCTGTCACCTATTATTTTTAAAGGGAAAGTAAAAAGACAATACAAGGAGAATATTTTATTTAATCAATTCTAAAACACGCTTTTACCCTCCTATTTAACATTAGTGAACCTATATTATGTCTTACAGTTAATGGTGTTATACAAAGGTCAGTCAGGCTGAGGGAGTTGTTATTGTCTGGGCATATGTAAAGTTGTTATTATTTCTGGTGGCATGCATATACAAATGCAACCTTAGATGTTTAATCTACAAACCATTTAAGGATTATTTAAATAAAAACTATGAGTCCTAGTGATTGCAAACATTCTTTTGCTCATCTTCTGGTAAAATCCAGAAGTTTCAACATCAAAGCTTGTTGAAGTGAAACCCCTTAAGAAGTCACAGAGGATAACATAGGTGGGAACATATGGACAACAATAACCAACTTGAAAAGTGACTCAGAAGGCTTAAAGTCTGAAAATTAGGAACTTTTAGAATAAATTCAAATTATTTTGCTCATATTTCTCTTTTTATTGGTGCACAGAGTAAATATGATAAAAATATGTATCTAAATAAGTCTAAAAGAAATATTTTAGTAATTGTTAAAGGGAATTCTAAGAGATATGAAAGCATTATGTTATGGTTCAAGTGCTTATGTTTTTTTCCCTTTTTAATGGTACATAAAATGAACCATGCATTTTATAATTTATGGAGTCTTAGATTCTATGAAATACAGTAGTTTTCAACCAATTGTGAAAGAGAATGAATAAATGAAGGACAGAAAAATATTCTTAGGTTTATAGTATATTCTTAGTATGTTCTAAAGTCATAGCAGGCCAAGGGCAGAACCATGAGGTAAGTAGAGTGTATCTTTAATTTGGGGTCCTTTTGTTCTCTCTCAAATGGAAAAGCAGGTAAGTGTAATCAAAGGGTAAAGGATTTGGAGTGCAAAGACTCTGATTTTAGTTCTTGCCCAAATAACTGCTAGGTTTGTGAACTTCTGTGGGTCATAACACCTCTGAGTTTTCTCTGGGGGTAATAATATAACTGCTTTATGTTCTTTCAGAAGATGGTTAATTAAAAAGCACATTAGAAAAGCACTATACAATATTGGTTACAATTAACTGATATTGGTCCTTTTTTGTTGTTGTTTTACAGATAAAAAGGGAACTCAGATTTATTTTTCTAGAGCACATAAAGTGAAGGGAGATTAATATATTGTTATCTATTCTTGCACATAATCATTCAGTTGGCTGAACAGTTATAGTCTACAGGCTACTTGTAGCCAAACATTTCAGTCTCTGGGAGTTAGAGGACTACTCCTCTAGGAGAAGTTGGTGAATGCATTCTCAGGAGAGGACTGATGATACTTCTAAGAGATATTCCCTTATTTCCTCCAGTATTCAAGTTTGGGCATCCCATTGCCAAGATTCTTCCTTCTCCTGGCCCAACATCTTTACTCCTTTTTTCTGGCTGTTAGGGACCAGGTTCCCAGTCCAAGCTCCTCCTCCTTTCCCAGTTAGTGCCCATTGTTAGTCCCCCCATCATTCAGCTACTTGGCGCCCTCATTAGGGAGACATGGTATGTATGTTCTGTATCTCTTATTCCCTCAAAGCCAGTCTTTCTGTGGTTCAGCTTACTAAACAGTTAATATCATAAACTGGATTTAAAATTCATCTTATTTTAATAAAAAATATTACTTTAAAATGATCCTGAAGCAGACTTTTTATAGTCTTAAAGAAGCATTAATGGAAATTGGGAGATATTGCACAAAGGGTAGAGATTTCCAGTTATAAAATTAATGTTGGGGATCTAATGTATAGCATGGTGGATTTAAGTAATAATACTATATCATATACTTAAATGTTCTTAAGAGAGTACTGTCATTCCTGGGTACCTGCAAGGGAGTGGTTCCAGGACCCACTTTAAATACAAAATCCGTGGATGTTCAAGTTCCTTATTAAAATGATGTATTATTTGCATATAACCTATGCATGTCCTCTCATATACTTTAAATCATCTCCAGATTATTTATATTACCTAATACAATGTATATGCTATTTAAAATTTGGCTGGCACACAGCAAATTCAAGTTTAACTTTTTGAAATTTTTTTCCAAATATTTTTCATCCATGGTTGATTGATCCATGAATACCAAGGGCGTATTGTGGATCTTAAATGTTCTTATCACAATAAAAGAAATTGTAACTATATGATGGGATTGGAGGTGGTAGCTAATATTATGGTGGTAATAATTTTGCATTTATAAATATATGAAATCAACATATTGTACACATTAAACTTACACAATGTGTCAATCATATCTCAATAAAGCTGAAAAAAAAGTACTAATGATGAGACTTTAAGGTAAGGTGCCTTGGAAAGAAAGAAAGAAAAGAAAGAGAAAGAAAAGAAAGAGAAAGAAAGAAAGAAAAGAAACAAAGAAAGAAAGAAAAGAAAGAGAATGGTGCCTTGGCCACTGTTTAAGGAGTTAACTTCCTCAGAAAATATTGCTTATATCCCTCAGTCAACGTTATAGGCATTCATTTAGTTCATTTATACCTTGAGTTAATCTTGCCTAAGGGCATTGAAACGTTTCCAATAAACATAGTCAACTGACTCATGTTCCTTAACATGATAGCTTTCAATCTTTTTAACAATTCATTTATGCATTTGACACAGAGCACACATTTATGTTTATATGTAATGTACACAAAATTAAAACAGAAAAATAATATAGCAATTCTAAACCTTACAAGTCACTGAAAGATTATGACCAGCAGTTTAAAAAACACTGATTTAGAAAATAAGTCCTTTTGACAAGCTTGATCACAAATATGTTTGGTAGCCTATAAATTACTTTGCTGGAAGATATGTATTTCAGAAAGCATTACAGTGTTAAAAGAAAGTGTAGCAAATAATCTTAGACTGTAATTGTCTGTGACTTTTCCAAATCTGAATTTTCCATTTCTATGTTATTTTTCTCTCAGGACCAAATTTCTACACATGATTTTGTAGCAGAGTCAGGGAAAGTAAGGATATTAATATTAAAAAATCTAGTCCATATTTTCTTCCAGTCTTTTTTCCACTATCTTTTTATCTGATCTCAGACTTCCTTATCATTTAGGTTTGGTTAAAGATTATTTCTCTATCCATTTGCCTTGTTCACAAATAATCCAATTGTCTCTCATTTCTTACTTTCTCTAGTGAGACAAGTTGTCAATTCTAAATACAGAGCTTAAAGAATTTCCTGCTCCCAATATTGTTTTTTCACTGTTTATTCCCATTAAGTATTTCATTGTTAGGGATAACATATTTTGGTTTTCCTTCAAGGAAATGCTTCATCATCATTATTATCAACATCATCATTGCCTAAGTATATTGTTGGCAGTATGGAAAGGTAATTATAATATTTGATATTTAATTATATTATAATAGATTAAACATTTATTAAACATTCTGTTTCATCATAGTGAACAAGTTCAATAAAGATGAGTAAGTGCCCCATGAAGCTAATTTTATCTACATAAAATTGAAGAATGTGACTATAAAAATATATAATCTTAATTAAAGAAAGTTGTTTAGCCATTTAAGAAGTGACTTTTACAAAAAAGTCATTTTACAATCTGAAAGATAAATTAAGGAAACACTCCCATTTACCATTTCAACAAAAAGAATAAAGTACCTAGGAATAAACCTACCTAGGGAGACAAAAGACCTGTATGCAGAAAACTATAAGACACTATTGAAAGAAATTAAAGATGATATGAACAGATGGAGAGATATACCATGTTCTTGGATTGGAAGAATCAATATTGTGAAAATGACTATACTACCCAAAGCAATCTACAGATTCAATGCAATCCCTGAATTTGCAATGCAATTCAATGCAGTGGCATTTTTATGGGACTAGAACAAAAAATCTTAAAATTTGTATGGAGACACAAAAGACTGCGAATAGCCAAAGCAATCTTGAGGGAAAAAAGCGAAGCTGGAGCAATCAGACTCCCTGACTTCAGACTATACTACAAAGCTACAGTAATCAAGACAATATGGTACTGGCACAAAAACAGAAACATAGATCAATGGAACAAGACAGAAAGCCCAGAGATAAACCCATGCACCAATGGTCAACTAACCTATGACAAAGGAGACAAGGATATACAATGGAGAAAAGACAGTCTCTTCAATAAGTGGTGCTGGGAAAACTGGACAGCTACATGTAAAAGAGTGAAATTAGAACACTCCCTAACACCATACACAAAAATAAACTCAAAATGGATTAGAGACCTAAATGTAAGACCAGACACTATAAAACTCTTAGAGGAAAACATATGAAGAGCACTCTGTGACATAAATAACAGCAAGATCTTTTTTGATCCACCTCCTAGAGTAATGGAAATAAAAACAAAAGTAAACAAATGGGACCTAATGAAACTTAAAAGCTTTTGCACAGCAAATGAAACCATAAACAAGATGAAAATACAACCCTCAGAATGAGAGAAAATATTTGCAAACAAATCAACGGACAGAGGATTAATCTCCAAAATATATAAACAACTCATGCAGCTCAACCCAATCAAAAAATGGGCAGAAGACCTAAATAGACATTTCTCCAAAAAAGACATATAGATGGCCAAGAAGCATATGAAGAGCTGCTCAACATCACTAATTATTAGAGAAATGTAAATCAAAGCTACAATGAGATATCACCTCAAACCAGTGAGAATGGGCATCATCAGAAAATCTACAAGCAACAAATGCTGGAGAGGGTGCAGAGAAAAGAGAACCCTCTTGCACTGTTGGTGGGAATGTAAATTGTTACAGCCACTATGGAGAACAGTATGGAGGTTCTTTAAAAGACTAAAAATACAATTACCACATGATCCAGCAATCCCACTACTGGGCATATACCCAGAGAAAACCATAAGTCAAAAAGACACATGCACCCCAATGTTCATTGCAGCACTATTTACAACTGCTAGGTCATGGAAGAAACCTAAATGCCCATCGAAAGATGAATGGATAAAGAAGATGTGGTACACATATACAATGAAATATTACTCAGCCATAAAAAGAAATGAAATTGGGTCATTTGTTAAGACGTGGATGGATCTAGAGACTGTCATACAGAGTGAAGTAAGCCAGAAAGAGAAAAATAAATATCGTATATTAAGGCATATATGTGGAACCTAGAAAAATGGTACAGATTAACCGGTTTGCAGGGCAGTAATTGAGACACAGATGTAGAGAACAAACGTATGGACACCAAGGGGGGACAGCCGTGGGGGGCGGGGGGTGCTGAATTGGGCAATTGGAATTGACATGTATATACTGATATGTATAAAATTGATGACTAATAATAACCTGCTGTATAAAAAAATAAATAAAATAAAAATTTTTAAAAATCATTTTACAGTAATATGCTTGGTTATGCAGATGTAGAAAATAAACTGTAGTTATGTATTCCATTCAATCCAGAAAGGTAACTTCTGAGGATTAAAGATTTACATGGACACAAGAAGTTTACAATCTAGAATAGGAGGAAGGTTTATAAAAAAAAAAATTAAAGTGCAATGTGATTTATAAATTAGTTGAACAATATATAGAGTACAGTGGTAACTGAGGAAGGAAGGACTAAATGTTTTGAGAGAAGGATTCAAAAAAAGAGCTCACAAAAGCTGGATCTTGAAGAATATGTAGAGAAGAAATTATTCAGAAGGAGACTAGTTGTGAGAAACTATCAAGATATTTTCAATCTTCCTAGTTTGCCATAATTAATTGTGACAACTCTGGCAGGTATGACATTTTCTAAATTTATAAAAAGAGATATTTTGTCATTGAAGGAGTCATTTTTTTCCCTACTGATTTTACAGTAGTAGGCTGACTTGTGTCATTGCAAAAAATGGTCTCTGATTAAATTTTACTGACTTCTACAGAGTAGTTTTCACATCACTATATATCTTTTCCCTTCAGTTTTCTCAGCTAAGATGTGGTCTCTATTACAAAAGTAAGACCTTTTAAAATATACCTCTCAGTTTCCTGGCAAAGTTGATCATTTAAAAAGTTACACCTCCAGTCCACAGAAACGAAAAATTATCTTAGCTATTCATTTGGCAATGCCTTTTATACAAATAGGTTAGGAAAACAACAAGGATTTGAAAAATCTACAAAATCTGAAATTACAAAGCTCAAATTTTGTACTGTGTAATGGCAACAATAAAAGGCAGGACACGCCAGTTCTTCCTTGGTGACTTCAGCCCCCATATCTAAATCATTCCCAGGTTTATAAAAGAATAGAGAGGCATTTTAAAAGATATAAATATGTGGTAGTATGGGATTTTTATTTATTTGCTTATCTTATTTGCTTATTTATTTATTTGCTTATCTTATGTGTCTCCATAAGAATGAAAACACCATAAAAGCAGAGTACTCATCTATCGTATATATTCCTGTATCCTCAAAACATAGAACAATGTGTAGCATATATTAAGAAATCAACAAATATTTGGTGAGGGAATGAATAAATAAGTGAAATAATTCAATATTGAATGAAGTAAATCTTTTTCTTTAGTATTCATACATTTTAAAATAGGAAGATGTTACACTGTCATTCTTCTCAAAAGCAGAGAAAAAAGGGAATGAACATTTTTTGATTGTTTAGACATTGTAATTGAATTTCAGGTATATGGTTCCTTCATTTAACATTTATTGAAAATCTACTATTTCTCACAGAAAAATAAATAGACATAGTCCCTCCCTTCATGCAATGTATATTTAGATGAGGTGGGAAATACATAAACAAGAAAGTGCTATAATATTCGTCCTTGGTATTCATAAAACTTGCACTCACAGTCTCAACTATCCACAAGTGAGCTCAGAGTTGTTATACAGAGTAAAATGTTTTCACCAAGAGATGCATTTAAATCACCTGTGCTGCAGTGTAGGGAGCTAGTCAGTGAGCTTAGATTGCTGTTTACCAACTGCACATCCACATAGGCTGCATTCTGTCCCATTCTTAGATAAACATTTTTGGGACAAATTTTCTGATGCTTTGGTGTAGTGAATTTAGGGGTTTCCAAAGATTTGTTTGGATTTCCAAAGATATATCCTTTTCATCTTTTCAGTAGAATTTCAGGAGTCTATTATTACATGCTAAAATAAAGAAATGTACAGGATACCAAGATAGCAGAGAAGATTGGGATGATAGACAAGTTAGGATATTAGTGTGATAGTCCAAGTAATAGAGTGAGATCCCCAGCTAAGGTTGGAACAGTAGGAATGGAGAAGAGAAGCCAATTAGAAGGAGATTCAGGAGGTGGAATTGACGGGTTATTTCCTAAGTGATTGCAGTGTTCAGAGTCCAGTTTCTGAACATAAGTTGTTTTTATTATATGGATTTTTTTTCCTTGTGTTGAATTCTGTTGAAATGACTTGGGCAAAGGAGCGATACAAAAATGTGAGCTTAATACTGTGTTTAGTAGATTGAAAATTCTTCAGAGGCTTAAGACATTAAGAATGTCTGTGTAGGGGCTTCCCTGGTGGTGCAGTGGTTGGGAGTCCGCCTGCCGATGCAGGGGACACGGGTTCGTGCCCCGGTCTGGGAGGATCCCGCGTGCCGCGGAGCGGCTGGACCCATGAGCCATGGCCGCTGAGCCTGCGCGTCCGGAGCCTGTGCTCCGCAACGGGGCGGGGGGTGGGGGGCGGCGCAGCAGTGGGAGGCCTGCGTATCGCAAAAGGAAGAAGAAAAAAAAATGTCTGTGATTTCCTTCCAAGATCAAGAAACTAATGTCATCTAACTTAGTTTAGATAGCCATGCCATCCATTTCATGTTCTCATCTTGCTGATGTGGAAAAATGTCAGTGGCTAGATTATGTTTGCCAGACTCAGTGAGCCTGATTCAGGGCACTCTGAGCAGACAAACTCTCAAGATGGGCTGCTTCTTTCAGGACATCTTTTGAATTTGGTCTCCCATTGTTAGGAGAAGCCCCTGACTTTGCTCACCACAACATGCATGTCCTTCTACCTGTTTTCTTCTTTCTCCAGACCCTTAAGTTCTGCTAAGGGACTGACTGTTGTCCTAACAGGTTTGTTTTACTATTAAGGTCTCCTTATTCATTGTCTCACACTTCCTAACTTGACTTCTTATGCACCTCCTGTTTCCTGGTTTGGTCCCTCCATTTTGCTCTCACCTACAACACCTACCTGTCTGCCCTAAAATTTCAGACTCTTGACCTGGCTTCAGATCCTTGGTTTTACTTTGATTGTGAATCTTTTAAATATTCATATTATTCAAAATTATTCACCCAGCCCTTTTTATCTCCATGTTACACACTCTGATAAGTCTGACACAGCTATGGTTTCTAGAACCACTTCAAAGCTGATATCTCCCAACTCAAATTTAACTCACATTTAACTCTCCCATCCAAAATTAACTCACAATATCCTACCATCTTAGTTCCACCCAAAAGGACTTTCTCCTTTAACCCTTATTTCAATCCATAACACTCAACACATTAATCCAGTGTTTGGGGCATCCTCCTTTATAAATCTCTATTTTTTTAAAATTTTTACATCCAGTCTGTCACCAAGTCCTATCAATTTGCCACCTACATTTCTCTCTAACAAGTCTCCTCCTTTACATCAACATTACCACTCAAATTCAACTAAGAAGTTGCTTAGTCTATAGTCTTTCTCACTCAATCATAAGTCTAAAGTCATTCTTCATCCTGTAGCCCATATTAATATTCTAACTCAGAAATATAATATGCCAATGTACTACTTAAGTTTTGTTACTTTATCTAACACATGTATATTTATTGATCACCTATTTCCATTCCAGGCACCGTGAAAAGACACAGGGTTATCACAAAAAACAAAATAGGCATGATCAAGTCCCATACTCTTGATAGCTTTCAGAATCACATCCAAAGTCCTTATAATTCTAGAAATCCATAGTCTGCCTTTGCCTACCTATTGAAAAAATGGGAATCTTACTGGGTAAGATTTGCTTTAGTTTGGGTTTTCCTCCTGAAAGTACTCCACACTCCATGCATGACTATGTAAAAGGTGGACTGAAATGATCTGGTATAAGAAGTTAGGATCCACTGCTGCCATCATAATAGTCACTGGAGAGTCAGGCACTTAGTTAAACATGCAAATGTCTGTCTCCAACTGTCTTTTAATCTCATATAATAAATTAATATCTTACCACTTTCGATATTTGGTTCAAAATACTCTGAAATATTTCTAACTCCTTTCAGTGAGAACATACTCTTTATTAATATTGTGACAGAAAGTAATTGCATAGTGAAATGTTTTACTTTATACTAAAAAAATGATATTCTACCATGGCTTGATTTTTATTTTAATAATACACTTACCTAACTGAAGTAACTTTTAAAATTGAAGTATTTGGTATAATTTTGGTGATTTTAGGCTATGCATGTCCTCCTACATACCTATTCACATAGATATCATAATATTTTAATGGATAGTGTCAGTAAGAAGGTAGCTATTGTCCACATTTTGCTGTGTCCTGGCTCCTGGTACACAGCTCTCCCAGGCAACACTTAGAAGTTCCCAAGAGGCAGGTGCAGTTGCTCAGACATACTCATTTAACTTGACTTAGCTTGTTTTGTTTCTTTATGCGGTTGTTTTTAATGTGACAGAAAAAGTAGTGTGAAAGAGAATTGGAGGAATACCTTAGGCAAGTTTCTGGCAAATTATTATTTGCTTAAATTTATTTTTTTAGGATATCCCTTTTATGAAAAAGAACAGTTAAAGAAAATGAAGTACATTTCAAATATCTAATTCAAAAGCCATATTAATTTATATTCTGAGGTTTTAAAAGAAGTGGTTAAATTTATTTTTACTTCAATATTTATTGAGACACTACTACATGTAGGAAGATTCCTGTAGGTGCTGGGGATATAATAGTAAGACATGGATCCTTGTTCACCTAGAGCTTCACATCATGCAACAGAGACAGATAATGGAAAAATAAAATAAAATAAAGCATAGTAGCTATTGGAAAAGGGTAAATGCAGTGAATAAAATTCATACCAGGGATACCTAACTTCCTGATGGAAGGCTTCCTGATGAAGTGACTTCTAAACTATGGTCTGAAATGTGAAAAGCCATCCAGATGATCAAGAATTGAAGAAAACACCTACACTGTTGGTGGGAATGTCAATTGTTGTAGCCATGATGGAAAACAGAATGGAAGTTTCTTAAAAAACTAAAAATAGAGCTACCGTATGATCTATCAATTCCATTCATGAGCATATATCCAGAAAACACAGAAACTGTCATTCAAAAAGATACATACACCTCAATTTTCATAACAGCACTATTTACAACAGTCAAGACATGGAAACAACCCAAGTGCCCATCAACAGACAATTAGCTTAAGAAGATGTGATATATATATATATTACTCAGCCATAAAAAATAATGAAATCTTGCCTTTGCAGCAACATGGATGGGCCTAAAGAATATTACGCTTAGTTAAGTAAGACAGACAAAGGTAAATGATATCACTTATATGTGGAATCTGAGAAATAATACAAATGAATCTATATACAAAACAGACATAGAAAACAAGCTTATGGTTACCAAAGGGGAAAGAGAAGTGGGGAGGTAAATTAGGAGTATGGGATTAACAGATACAAACTACCATACATAAAATAGATAAGCAACAAGGATTTATTGTGTATAACAGGGAACTATATCCAGTATCTTGTAATAACCTATAATGGAAAATAATCTGAAAAAATATATCTATATAACTGAATCACTTTGCTGTACACCTGAAACTAACATAATACTATAAATCAACTATACTTCAATTTTTTTTGACTTTATTCAGTCAAGCTTCAGTTTTCAAATATAATCTGAAATATATAATGTATAAAATGTGGTTCTTTGAAACTTCAGAGAAAGAACAAATTCTGATGGCAGTTGTTACCATCCTTGCCCCAATCACCATCTCATTGGCCCAGAGAAGAGAGTAAAAACATGGCATTCAGGTCAATCTAAAATGGTCAGCATTATTGTACACATCATGATCTTTGATGAGCTTTCTCCACATTCAGGACCCAGAGCCACACTGTTCAGGGAAATGTCATATAAATGGGTACCCTAATTCTAAGCTAGAAATTACTGCTCACCCAGATGATACCCCAGCAATGCTACAAGGTAACTATGTGATATTAGACAAATCACCCTATATTCCAGGTCACTCTTTATGCAGCCATGAAATGAAGATCCTTAATATTCCTGGCTTCTAAACAAATCTTGTCCAATTGAATTAGGAAAATTAGTCAAAATTTTTTTTAACATAACATAGTTTTTATAATCAACTTGATCAATATCTGAATATCCAGGTTTTAGAATACTAATGGCCTTTGTTGCTGGTATTATTTCTAGTTTTTTAAATAATTGTATATTTTCCTGACACTAAGGGAAAAGGGGTTAAAATATGAAACACACCATTCCACTCTTAATAACAGAACTCCCAAAATGTTTAGTATGGGAGAAAGTTGAAGCTAAATACACTAAAATAATGTTTGGGGATTTAGTATTCCACTTATCCTTATCTTTACCTTGTATATCTGAGGATATTTCAAATTTTAAAAAAATTATTATTTAATTTTACTGCAGTATAGTTGATTTACAGTATTAGTTTCAGGTGTACAACATAGTGATCCAAAGTTTTTATAGATTATTCTCTATTTCAAGTTGTTATAAAATATTGACTATATTCCCTGTGCTGTACAGCATACCCTTATAGCTTTTTTTTTAAAGTATAGTTGACTTACAATGTTGTATTAGTTTCAGATATACAGAAAAGTTAGTCAGTTATACATATATCTATATTTGTTTTCAGATTCTTTTCCCTTATAGGTTATTATGAAATACTGAGTATAGTTCCTTGTGCTACACAGTAGGTCCTGGTTTGTTGTCTATTTTATATATGGTAGTGTGTATAGGTTAATCCAAAACTCCGAACTTATCCCTCCCCTCACTCTCACCCTTTTGGTAACCATAAGTTTGTTTTCTATATCTGTGGGTCTAATTCTGTATTGTATCAATAAATTGGTACAACTACTATGGAGAAGACTATGGAGGTTCCTTAAAAAAACTGAAAATAGAGCTACCATATGATCCAGCAATCCCACTCCTAGGCATATATCTGCAGAAAATCATAACTTGAAAAAAATACATGCACACCAATGTTCATTGAAGCACTATTTACAATAGCCAAAACATGGAAGCAACCTAAATGCCCACTGACAGATGAATGGATAAAGAAGATGTGGCATACTTATACAATGAAATATTACTCAACCATAAAAAAGAATGAAATAATAATTTATGCAACATGGATGGACCTACAGATTATCATAGTAAGTGAAGTACGCCAGAGAAATACAAATATCATACAATATAGTTTATATGTAGAATATAAAAAATGACATAAATGAACTTATATATTTACATTCCCACCAACACTGTAGTACGGTTCCCTTGTGTTTGTAGACTTTTTGATGATGGCCATTCCGACCAGTGTGAGGTAATACCTCATAATAATTTTGATTTGCATTTCTCTAATAATTAGCAATGTTGAGAATCTTTTCATGTGCTTTTTGGCCATCTGTATATCTTCTTTGCAAAAATGTGTGTTTAGAAGTTTTGCCCATTTTTGGATTGGGTGGTTCTGATAAGTGAAATAGAGACTAAGAAAAAATAGAAAAGATCAATGAAACAAAGAACGGGTTCTTTGAAAAGATAAAGTTGATAAACCTTTAGCCAGACTCATCAAGAAGAAGAGGGAGAGGACTCAAATCAATAAAATTAGCAATGAAAAATGAGTCATTACAGCCAACACTACAGAAATACAAAGGACCAAAGAGACTACTACAAGAAACTATATGCCAAAAAATGGACAAACTTGAAGAAATGAACAAATTCTTAGAAAGGTACAATCTCCCAAGCCTGAAACAGGAAGAAATAGAAACTATGAACAGACAAATTACAAGTATAGAAATTGAAACTGTGATTAACAAACTTCCAACAAACAAAAGTCTAGGACCAGATGGCTTCACAGGTGAATTCTACCAAACATTTAGAAAAGATTTAACACCTATTCTTCTGAAATTGTTCCACAAAATTGCGGATGAAGCAACACTTCCAACTCATTCTATGAGGCCAACATTACCCAGATACCAAAACCAGACACATTTACCACAAAAAATGAAAATTACAAGGCAATATTACTGATGAACATAGATGCAAAAATCCTCAACAAAATACTAGCAAACCAATCCAAAAATACATTAAAAGGATCATACGCCATGATCAAGTGAGATTTATCCCAGGGCTGCAAGGATTTTTCAGTATCTGCAAATCGATCATTGTGACATTAACAAGTTGAAGAATAAACATCATATGGTCATCTCAGTAGGTGCCTAATTCAACACCAATTTATGATAAAAATACTCTCCAGAAAATGGGCATAGAGAGAATATAACTCAACATAATAAAAGTCTTATATGACAAATCCACAGCTAACATCTTACTCAATGGTGAAAAGCTGAAAGCATTTCCTCTAAGATCAGGAATAAGATAAAGATGTTCACTCTCAACCATTTTATTCAACATAGTTTGGAAGTCCTAGCCACAACACTGAGAGAAGAAAAAGAAATAAAAGTAATCTGAATTGGAAAGGAAGAAGTAAAACTGTCACTGTTTGCAGATGTCATGATACTATACATAGAAAATCCTAAAGATGCTGCCAAAAACTATTAGAGCTCATCGATGAATTTGGTAAAGTCACAGGATACAAAATTAATACACAGAAATCTGTTGCATACACTAACAACAAAAGATCATAAAGAGAAATTAAGGAAACAGTACCATTTACCATCTCATCAAGAAGAATATGACTTCTAGGAATAAATATAACTAAGGGGGCAAAAGACCTGTATCCCAAAAACTATAAGATGCTGAAACAAGCAGATGGAAAGATACACCATGTTCTTGGATTGGAAGAATCAATGTTGTCAAAATAACCATGCTACACAAGGAAATTGACAGATTCTATGCAAGTCCTATCAAATTACCAATGGCATTTTTCACAGAAATATAACAAATTTTATTTTTAATTTGTATGGAAATGCAAAAGCCCCTGAATAGCCAAAGCAATCTTGAGAAAGAAAAACAGAGTAGGAGGAATCAGCCTCCTTTACTACAGACTATACTATAAAGCTACAATAATCAAAGCAGTATGGTACTGGCACAAAAACAGAAATATAGATCAATGGAACAGGATAGAAATCCCAAAAATGAACCCACACACCTATTGTCAATTAATCTATGACAAAGGAGGCAAGAATATACAATGGAGAAAAGACAATGTCTTCAATAAGTGGTGCTGGGAAAACTGGACAGCTACATGTAAAAGGATGAAATTAGAACATTCTCTAACACCATATACTAAAATAAACTCAAAATGGATTAAAGACCTAAATATAAGACCAGAGACTATAAAACTCTTAGCAGCAAACATAGGCAGAACACTCTTTGACATAAATCGCAGCAATATTGTTTTGGATCTATCTTCTGGAGTAATGGAAATAAAAACAGAAATAAACAAATGGGACCTAAATAAACTTAAAAGCTTTTGCATACAAAGGAAACCATAATCAAAATGAAAATACAACTTACAGTATGGGAGAAAATATTTGCAATTGATGCAGCCAACAAGGAATTAATCTCCAAAATATACAAAGAGCTCATACAGCTCAATATCAAAAAACAAGCAACCCAAAAAATAAATAATGGGCAGAAGATATACTTCAATTTATTGATAAAAAAAATTGAGGAAAGCAGAGGGAAGAATTTATACACAGGCATGGAGCAGAGATGATGGCTAGGCTGTGAAGAAAATGGAAACCATTTCTATGGAAATAAAAAATAGAAAAAATTTCTATTTAGAAAATGGAAATTACTCCAGAGAAGTGGTACAAGGCAGTCTAAGCAGATAAGCAGCAACAATAAAGGCCCAGGGGAGTAAAGGAGCTTGATGTGTTTAGGAATCTGTGGGTGACTTTGTACCATAATAAAATATATCAAAATAACTGCATATCTTGTAAAGTCATATGTTAATAAAAACAAAGTAATAATCAGAAATTCATTTTTTATTAAAGAGATTGGTTTGGTTAAACTA
Source organism: Lagenorhynchus albirostris (assembly GCF_949774975.1). Classification (NCBI taxonomy): domain Eukaryota; kingdom Metazoa; phylum Chordata; class Mammalia; order Artiodactyla; family Delphinidae; genus Lagenorhynchus; species Lagenorhynchus albirostris. The sequence goes on from NC_083103.1 coordinate 83,340,070, forward strand.
AAGGTTTCTTATTCTGTATTTCATGTGTCAGAGGGAATGGGGTCAAAACAAAACAAATAATACACGCTTAACTGTTCTAGGACTTAATGTGTGAAGAGATTCCTTAAAACTGACTTTGTGTGCACACGCAACATACACAGAATTTGTCTTTGATGACTACTTTGTGTAGGTTCTTCATTTACCAAGTTCAATTTTGAAAAGTTTCCTACTCTTTCTTTTGTTTGCTTGGACGAGATCAATTGCACACTAATTACAAATAAGTAATACAAAGCTTTTCATTTCAAAATTTAGAGCTTTTTTCTCAAAGTCCTGGTTAAAAGTAGAGCTAATTCAGGGGACTTATTCTAGTCCATGAACTCACTGATTAGTGAGAATCTACTATTTTTTTATTTTGTACTAAAGACTGCCATCAAAACAAAAAGTGACAGCTGGATTAAAGCAGCACTAAAAGAACAGTTTTGAGGTTTGAGTAATTTTAGCCTCATTTGCTAAGCTTTTTATTTTCTTTTTGCAGCCATTAACTAGTTTCTTCTCATTTTTAGCCAGATTTCAGAGGATCTAAAGATACAATTTCATAAGTTCTGGGATGACATTACTTTATCAATTATTGGATTAATGTGACAAGCAGAAGTAGGATTGGGTATAAAACATTAATTCAAGGTCCCTTGTTTAAAAGTTGCTTTTCAATCTTAGTGTACAAATATTGATGATGGATACAAAGATGAATGAGTATCCAAAGATGACTTGAATATCAAAGATGACTTGAGGGATAAAAATATAGTGCTGCAAGTATTTAGAGGAAGGAAAATGTGACATTTGTGCCCAACATAGAATTTTCTTTATTTTATCCTGCTGATCAATTTACTTGCTCCTTCATTCAACAAAATTTTCAAGGTTGTGCACTAAATGCAAAATTTAGTGGTAGGTGTTAAAGATACAGAAATAATTTGAAACTGAAAAAGATATTAAATTAATGATTCACTAATACTCGGGAATCCACGGACTCTTTTAAAAGCTGATAAACACTACAGATGCAACATACATGTGCAACTTCAGGAGATCTATGGATGCCTTGAAGTCTACCATTGGACCCTTTGGGATTTATGAATCTTGCTTAATGATTTCTTAATTTTCAGTTTTGTTCATTGTTTGAATTTTTCACCCAACCCGACTTATATTTAAACCTTATTATGGGGTTAACTTTGATTTCACAATTTACCCCTAAAATTAATATTGGGCCAGATCTTCCAGACATATCTCTAGTTGAAAGAACTATTGCTGATAATTAAGGAGCCAACCTGCTCAGGAAAATGAACATGAGTACCATGGAATGCCAACATGCAATAAATGTTGGTGACAACAGTAATGCACATCAGGATTAGGATATGTATAAAGGATTTAGGGTTGTTATTGCCTTTTGGTTGGTTAGTTGGTTGATTGATTGATTTCTTCTAAGATTTGTAAATTATTATTTTTCACATTGCATTACACTTTACATCTTTTTACATTCTTGCATTCAATTCTTTTATTCTATATCCTTGAGTTAGCTGTTAATGTCTGAATGTAAAAATAAACGTTGTTAAAGATAAACATTTGAGAATGTTTTTTTATTGGTGGAGGAATATGATTTACATTTTTAAAAGAAATTTTTTATTTTATAACAGTTTTATATTTTCAGAATAATTGTGAAGTTAGTACAGAGAGTCCCAGAATACCTATTTTCAGTTCTCCCCAAATAAGAGTATGGTACTATTGTTATAATTAATGAACCAATATAGATACATTATTACTAACTAAAGTCTATATTCAGATTTCCTCAATTTTCCCCTGATTTCCTTTTTCTGTTCCAATAGCCTACCTAGGATACCATATTACATTTAGTAGTCATGTCTCTTTATGTTTGGTTTAGACAGATTGATTTACATTTGATGTTGTGTGTATTTGAATTTTATTGTAGCTTTCTGTTATTTTTCAAAATCTTTAAAAAAAATTTTCAGAAAACACTTTCCCTTGTGCTGGTCATTTGGGTAATGCTATATAACCATTTAAGCAGATTTTATGGAGGTTTGCATAAACATAAATTATGATCATGAATCTTTCATCTTCAATAATGAAAAAAGGGATTAAAATAGAAAACTGCCAAGATGTTATCATAGATGAATTCAGTAGAAGCCATAAGAATAATGTCTCCATTTAGACTTTAGTCCTCACTGGTTGTGTTCTTTAGCAGGCCGTTTATTCTTTGTCTATCAGTTTCAACATCTGTGGAATAAGGTGTATGAACTAGAAAAGTATCTAGTGCTTACACTATAAGAAGATAAATAGGGGCTTCCCTGGTGGCGCAGTGGTTGGGAGTCCGCCTGCCAGTGCAGGGGACGCAGGTTTGTGCCCCGATCCGGGAGGATCCCACATGCCACGTGGAGCGGCTGGGCCCGTGAGCCGTGGCTGCTGGGTCTGCGCGTCCGGGGCCTGTGCTCCGCGGCAGGGGAGGCCACGGCAGTGGGAGGCCCGCGTATTGCAAAAAAAAAAAAAAAAGAAGAAGATAAGTAAAACTGACCATTATTTATCCGATTAAAGTTAATAATCATAATGTTTTATATTGGATATGAGTAAATGCTTATTATGTACTAGCCTAAGCTGGTACACATTATTATTCTCTCTGCATTACAGATTATGAGTTTTAGAGAAGTAATTTGCCCAGGATCATACAACAGATAATTGATAGGTCAGATTCCAAAGCATATGACCCATTTTAGCATTCATAAACCTAAAATGCCCTTCATCCCAACTGCCACATTTTTGCCAGGGCTAATCTATAGACCAACATTTCAAGGTGAAGAAGTTTCTCTATGTATTCCCAGTGCCCCTAGGTACGTGAGACTATATAAAATGCCATAAATGAGACTAGGTTTCTACTCACTCCAAAACAAATGTGCTGAAGTCTCAAGGAGGAGTATTCACAATTCTATCACATTTGTCAATATTATAATTATACATATCTTTTTTTTTAAGTCTTCAAGAGATATTCAGGAATATTGTGTCTTCTGGGAGCAGGGTGGAATATTGTGTTTCCTTTCCCAAGTTGAAAGGTAGTATATGTCTCTGTATACATTGTGGAGGAATTTACACAATGCTGGCTAAAACCATTTGCTAGGAAAGAGTACAGCTATGTAAACTACTTGGCTCCTGTAGTTTTAGTAATTTGTAAATATATCTGTGAAACTTAAACAATGTTTTAAACTTGTGGTTCTCAACTTTGGAAGCACATTAGAAACCCTGGAGAGAGTTAAAAATCCCAATGCCCAAGCCTCATTCCAAACTTGTTAAATAAAAATCTCTGGAAGGGAGACAAAAACAGTAATTTTAAAGTTCTGCAGTTCATTGAAACATGTAGCCAAGAGTTCTACATTATAACTCAGGAGTTTAATTTTGTTAATGTACTATTATTCTAGAAGGTAAAGTTGTCTATGCTATTTAGTCTTATAATATGAACAAGAAAAGCTATGGCTTACAAAAGAGGATAATAATTATTAATGTTTAATAATAAAACTCATTTTTTTATTAGAGTATAATTGTTTTACAATGTTGTATTAGTTTCTGTGGTACAATGAAGTGAATCAGCTATGTATATACATATATCCCCTCCCTCTTGGACCTCCCTCCTCCACCCCCACCCTATCCATCTAGGTCATCACAGAGCACCGAGCTGAGTTCCTTGTGCTATACAGCAGGTTCCCACTAGCTATCTATTTTACACATGGTAGTGTATTTATGTCAAACCTAATCTCCCAATTCATCCCACCCTCCCTTTCTCCCCCTGTGTCCACATGCCCATTCTCTACATCTGCATTCCTATTCCTACCCTGCAAATAGGTTCATCTGTATCATTTTTCTAGATTCCACATATATGTGTTAATATACTATATTTCTTTTTCTCTTTCTGACTTACTTCACTCTGTATGAGACTCTAGGTCCATCCACATCTCTAAAAATGACCCAGTTTCATTTCTTTTTATGGCTGAGTAATCTTCCATTATATACATCTACCACATCTTCTTTATCCATTCATCTGTTGATGGACATTTAGGTAGTTTTCAAGTCCCGGCGATTGTAAATAAAGCTGCCATGAACATTGGGGTATATGTGTCTTTTTGAACTATGGTTTTCTCAGGGTATATGTACAGTAATGGGATGGCTGGATAATATAGGAGTTCTAATTTGAGTTTTTTAAGGAACCTCCATACTGTTCTACACAATGACTATCAATTTACATTCCCACCAACAGTGCAAGAGGGTTCCCTTTTCTCTGCACCCTCTCTGGCATTTGTTGTTTGTAGATTTTTTGATGATGGTCACTCTGACCAGTGTGAAGTGATACCTCACAGTAGTTTTGACTTGCATTTTTCTAATAATTAGTGATGTTGAGCAGCTTTTCATTTGTCTCTTGGCCATCTGTATGTCTTCTTTGGTGAAATGTCTATTTAGGTCTTCCACCCATATTTTAATTGTTTTATATATATATATATATATATATTGAGCTGTATGAGCTGTTTGTATATTTGGGAGATTAATCCCTTGTATGTTGCTTCATTTGCAAATATTTTCTCCCATCGTGAGGGTTGTTTTTTTGTCTTGTTTATTGTTTCCTTTGCTGTGCAAAAGCTTTTACGTTTAACTAGGTCCCATTTGTTTATTTTTGTTTTTATTTTCATTACTCTAGGAGGTGGGTCATAAAAGATCTTGCTGTGGTTTATGTCAGAGTGTTCTTTATATGTTTTCCTCTAAGAGTTTTATAGTGTACAGTCTTACATTTAAGTCTTTAATCCATTTTGAGTTTACTTTTGTGTGTGGTGTTAGGTAGTGTTCTAATTTCATTCTTTTACATGTAGCTGTCCAATTTTCCCACCACCACTTATTGAAGAGGCTGCTTTTCTCCAGTGTATGTTCTTTCCTCCTTTGTCATAAATTAGGTGAACATATTTGTGTGCTTTTATCTCTGAGCTCTCTATCCTGTACCATTGATCTACAGTTCTGTTTTTGTGCCAGTACCCTACTATCTTGATTACTGTAGGTTTGTAGTATAGTTTGAAGTTGGGGAGCCTGATTCCTCCAGCTCCATTTTTCTTTCTCAACATTGCTTTGGATATTCAGGGTCTTTTGTGTTTCCATACAAATTGTAAATTTTTTTCTTCTAATTCTGTGATGAATGCCATTGGTAATTTGATAGGCATTGCATTTAATCTGTAGATTGCTTTGGATGTTGTAGTCATTTTCCCAATATTGATTCTTCCAATCCAAGAACATGGTAATCTCTCCATCTGCTTGTGTTATCTTTGATTTCTTCCATCCATGTTTTATAGTTTCTAAGTACAGGTCTTTTGCCTCCTTAGGTAGGTTGATTCCTAGGCATTTATTTTTTTTTGTTGTGATGGATTGTTTCCTTAATTTCTGTTTCTGATTTTTCAGTGTTAGTGTATAAGAATGCAAGAGATTTCTGTGCATTAACTTTGTATCCTACAATCTTACCAAATTCATTAATTAGTTCTAGTAGTTTTCTGCTGGCATCTTTAGGATTTTCTATATATAATATCATGTCAACTGCAAACAGTGAGTTTTACCTCTTCTTTTCCAATTTGGATTCCTTTTATTTCTTTTTCTTCTCTGATTGCCATGGCTAGGACTTCCAAAACTGTTGCGTAAAAGTGGTGAGAGTGGACATCTTTGTCTTGTTCCTGATCTTAGTGGAAATGCTTTTACTTTTTCACCATTGAGAATGATGTTTGCTGTGGGTTTGTCATATATGGCCTTTATTATTTTGAGGTAGGTTCCCTCTATGCCAATTTTCTGGAGAGTTTTTGTCATAAATGGGTATTGAATTTTGACAAAAGCTTTTCTTGCATCTGTTGGGATTATCAAACAGTTTTTATTCCATAATTTGTTAATGTGATATATCACATTGATTAATTTGCATATATTGAAAACTCCTTGCATCACTGGGGTAAATCCCACTTGATCATGGTGTATGATCCTTTTAATGTGTTGTTGGATTCTGTTTGCTAGTACTTTGTTGAGAATTTTTGTGTCTATATTCATCAATGATATTGGTCTGTAACTCTCCTTTCTTGTAGTATGTTTTTCTGGTTTTGGTATCAGGGTGATGGTGGCTTCGCAGAATGTATATGGGAGCGTTCTTCCCTTTGCAGTTTCTTGGAAGAATTTGATAAGTTTAGGTGTTAGCTCTTCACTAAATGTGTGATAGAATTTGCCTGTGAAGCCATCTGGTCCTGGACTTTTGTTTGTTGGAAGATTTTTAATTACAGTTTCAATTTCATTACTTGTAATAGGTCTGTTTATATTTTCTAATTCTTCCTGGTTCAGTCTTGGAAAATTGTACCTTTCTAAGAATTTGTCCATTTCTTCCAGGTTGTCCATTTTATTGGCATATAGTTTTTTGTAGTAGTCTCTTATAATCCTTTGTATTTCTGTGGCATCTGTTGTGATTTCTCCTTTTTCATTTCTAATTTTATTGATTTGCATCATCTCCCTTTTCTTCTTGATGAGTCTGGCTAAAGGTTTATCAATTTTGCTTATGTTCTCAAAGAACCAACTTATAGTTTTATTGATCTTGGCTTTTGTTTTCTTTATTTGTATTTCATTTATTTCTGCTCTGATATTTTTCGTTTCTTTCCTTCTACTGACTTTGGGTTGTCTTTGTTCTTCTTTCTATAGTTGCTTTAGTTGTAACGTTAGATTGTTTATTTGTGCTTTTTCTTGTTTTCTTGAGGTGAGATTTATTTGCTATAAACTTCCCTCTTAGAACTGCTTTTGCTGCATCTCATAGGTTTTGGGTCATCGTGTTTTCATTATCATCTCTTTCTAGTATTTTTTTTATTTCTGCTTTTATTTCTTCAGTGATCTCTTCATTATTTAGTAGCATAATGATTAGCCTACATGTATTTGTGTTTTTTACACTTTTTTTAACCTGTAATTGATTTTTAATCTCATAGCATTTTGGTCAGAAAAGATGCTTAATATAACTTCAATTTTATTAAATTTTCCAAGGCTTCTTTGTGACCCAAGATATGATCCATTCTGGAGAATGTTCTGTGTGCACTTGAGAATAAAGTGTATTCTGCCACTTTCTCATGGAATGTCCTATAAATATCAATTAAATTTATCTGGTCTATAATGTCATTTAAACTTGTGTCTCATTATTTATTTTCTGTTTGGATGATCTGTCCATTGGTGTAAGTGGAGTGTTAAAGTTCCCTACTATTATTGTGTTACTGTCAATTTCCTCTTTTAAGGTTGTTAGCATTTGCGTTATGTATTGACGTGCTCCTATGTTGGGTGCATAAATATTTATAATTGTTATATCTTATTCTTTGATTGATCCCTTGATCATTTTTTAGTGCCCTTCCTTGTCTCTTGTAACATTCTTTATTTAAAATCTATTTTATCCAATACGAGTATTGCAATCCAGCTTTCTTTTGATTTCCATTTGCATAGAATATCTTTTTCCATCCCCTCACTTTCAGTCTGTATGTGTCCCTAGGTTTGCATAGAATATCTTTTTCCATCCCCTCACTTTCAGTCTGTATGTGTCCCTAGGTCTGAAGGGAGTCTCTTGTAGACAGCATATATATGGGTCTCATTTTTGTATCCATTCAGTCAGTCTGTGTCTTTTGGTTGGAGCATTTAATCCATTTACATTCAAGGTATTTATCAATATGTATTTTCCTCTTACCATTTTTAAAATTGTTTTGGGTTTGTTTTTCTGGGTCTTTTTCCTCTCTTGTGTTTCCCACCTAGCGAAGCTCCTCTAGCATTTGTTGTAAAGCTGGTTTGGTGATGCTGAATTCTCTTAACTTTTGCTTGTCTGTAAAGCTTTTGATTTCTCTGTTGAGTGTGAATGAGATCCTAGCTGGGTAGAGTAATCTTCACTGTAGGTTTTTCCAATTTATCTCTTTAAGTATATCCAGCCACTCCCTTCTGGCCTGCAGAGTTTCTGTTGTAAAATCAGCTGATTACTTTATGGGGATTCCCTTGTATGTTACTTTTTGCTTTTCCCTTGCTGCTTTTGTTTTTTCTTTGAATTTACTTTTTGTTAGTTAGATTAATATGTGTATTGGTGTGTTTCTCCTAGGGTTTGTCCTGCATTGGGCTCTCTGTGCTTCCTGGATTTGGGTGACTATTTCCTTTCCCACATTAGGGAAGTTTTTTACTATAATCTCTTCAAATATTTTCTCAGACCCTTTCTTTTTTGCTTCTTTTGGGACCCTTACAATTTGAATATTAATGTGATTAATGTTGTCTCAGAGGTCTCTGAGACTTTCCTCAGTTCTTTTCATTCTTTTTCCTTTATTCTGCTCATTGGCAGTCATTTCCACCATTCTATCTTCCAGCTCACTTATTCATTCTTCTGCATCAGTTATTCTGCTTTTGATTCCTTCTAGTGTATTTTTCATTTCAATTTTTGTTTTTCATCAATGTTTGTTTGCTCTTTAGTTGTTTTCGGCCTTTGTTAAACATTTCTTGTATTTTCTCAATCCTTGCCTCCATTCAGAGATTTTGGATCTTTACTATCATTGCTCTGAATTATTTTTCAGGTAGGTTGCCTCTTTCCTCCTCTTTTATTTGGTGTTTTAGGGTTTTACCTTGCTCCTTCATCTGTACCATATATTTTTGTAATCTCACTTTTTTTTTTGAAGTGTGAGGCTGTATTCCTGTCTTACTGGTTGTTTGGCCTGAGGTGCCCAGCACTGGAGTTTATAAGCAGTTGTGTAGAACCGGGTCTCAGTGCTGAGATGAGGACCTCCGGGAGATCTCAATCCAATTAATATTCCCTGGGGTCTGACATTCTCTGTAGTCCAGCAGTTAGGACTCAGCGCTCCCACCACAGGAGCTCAGGCCCAACCCCCAGCCTGGGAACCAAGATCTTGCAAGCTGTGTTGCACAGCAAAGAAAAAAAAAAAGAAAATGAAATAAAATTAGAAGAATAAAAAAATTTTTAGAAAAAATAAAAATATAAATGAATCAACAACAATGAGGAAAAACAGAACCACAACCTAAAAAAAAAAGACCAGAAAAGGCCTTGCTGTGGGGGGTGGAGCTTAGGCACATGTGGTGTTTAAAGCAGAGTGGGGCCTAAGCTCAGGACTCCCTCAGCTGGGAAAGGCCTGGGAAGGGAGCCTCAGAGTGCGGAGTTTGGAGGAAAGACTCTAATTGGGGGTGTTCAAGTGGGGTTTAGGCCCAGCGTAGTTGGAGGGGGTCAGAGAGGGTTTTGGAGTGTGGTGTGTAGAGGTAAGGCCCTGGGTGGGGGTGTGGGGGCAGGGCTTAGGCTCAGCATGGCTGGAGGGAGCCTTGGAATGTGGAGGATTAGGCCCAGGATCTCAGCAGGCTCCCCGGAGCCCAAGTGGGCAGGAGAAACGCTGGCCATTGTCCCTTCTGATCCTCCACTCTCCCGAGGTTCTCCCCAATCCCTGTTGATTCCCTAACTGTGGGTGGGCCCCTTCAGGTGTGGGAGCCCCTCCCCTCCCCCAGCCGCCCCTCAGGGGTGTTGGTCCTGTCAAGCTGGCTTTTACCTTCTCCCCTTCCCTCTCACTCCCTCAGGAGCCACATAGTTGGAGAGTGCCTTGGTGGGCAGAGGATCAGGCCTGGGACCTCAGCAGGTTCCCCAGGGCCCAAATGGGTGGGGTAAACACTAACCATGTTTCCTTCTGATCCTCCGCTCTCGCAAGGGTCTCCTCAATCCTTGTTTATCACTTAACCATAGGTGGGTCCCTCCAGGTGTGGGAGCCCCTCCCTTCCCCCAGCCGCCCCTCAGGGGTGCCAGTCCCGGTCCCACTCTTACTTCTCCTCCTCCCTACCATACCCCCCACGTCCTACCTGGTTGCTCAGGGGTTCCTCCCATCCCCTCAGGTGTCCACGTTCCCCCACCAGTACCTGGTAGGTGCCCTAGTTGTGCAGAGACACGAACTCCACATCTTCCTAGTCCACTATCTTGACTCCCATCCTCTCAAACTCATTTTTAAAAGTGTTTTTTTCTTATACTTCTATCAAATGCATTGCTTTCTGACTAAGATAAATTTCAGATTTAGTGTATAGGCCTTCACATTAATACTCTTACAAGTTGGGTCAAATTTGAAACTCTTATCACATATCAAAAGTACTTAAATAATCACATACACATTAATTAGTGCCTTGTAAGGAGGTAGTGGTGAAGTTGATCCATATTGCTGTGTCCCCCAGCAGTCTCTAATATTGTTTTCAGTGCTTTGCACCATAGAATTCCAGGCATGCTCTCCTAATCATCTTCTGTAGGATAATATCCTCCCCATTAAAAAAAAAAATCTGAAATTGTATGTTGCCATACCAGTGATAAGAACCATTTTTTTGTCAAATATTTTCTGTAAAGTGAAATTTATCTATGACTGGTAATTTGGTAATAATCAAAATAAACACAGTAAGACATTTTGCCCTAACTGCTATTTGTCCAGGCATATTACTTGAGAATGTGATGTTTTGATACCATTAGACTGGAGGCTGAGGCCCCTCATAAAAGAAAAAATGTCACATACCCACAGAGTTTCCCCATTTTCTTGCACATCAGAGAAACAAGAAAACATTGTAAAAGCTATAGATTATGTGAGTTGATCTTATTCTTCCTAAGAATTCTGAGCTTTTGAAATTAGAACTTAAAACATTAATTGATTGTTTCTTGTCAGGGAAATATTAGTTATGAATAAAAGGGCAAGACAAAACAATGTAAAAAGAAATTTTATTAATCTGATTTTATTGGTGAAAGGAGAATTTTATGATAAAACCTTATATAAATATTAACTAATAGTGGTATAAGGATGAAGTACTTGTTTTCCTCAATCTTGCCTAACAATGTGAATAATCATTTTAAACTCCTTACTATTATAACCATTAAAGACTTTTCAATAGCTTGAAATTCCCCCCCCAGTTTATTTAGACATAATTGACATACAACACTGATAAGTTTAAGGGGTACAGAACAAAGATTTGACTTATTTACCTCATGAAATGATTCCCACAATAAGTTTAGTGAACATCTCATAGACACAAAATTTTAAAAATAGATTTCCTTGTGATGGGAACAGTTAGGACTTATTATCTTAACAACTTTCATAACATACAGCATTGTTAATTATATTGATCATGCTGTACTTTACACCTCTAGTACTTACTTGTCTTATAATTAGAAGTTTTTACTCTGGCCCCCTTCATCCAATTTTCCCTACCCAACTCCCACCTCTGATAAACACAAAAAATGACCTAAGTTTCTGTGGGGTTTTTTTTTAAGTATAATTGATCTACAATACTATTCAAATTCCTGTTACACAACATAATGATTCGATATTTCTATACATTTCAAAATGACTACCACAGTACTTCTAATTATGAATGATTACCACAGTAATGCTATCTTTGTATGTCACCATACAAAGATATTACATAGTTACTATATTCCCCACACTGTGTGTGTGTGTATATATATATATATATATATATATGTATATATATACATACATATATATGTATATATATATTAACATCTTTATTGGAGTATAATTGCTCTATAACAGTGTGTTAGTTTCTGCTGTAAAACAAAGTGAATCAACTCTATGCATATATATATCCCCATGTCCCCTCCCTCTTGCGTCTCCCTTCCACTCTCTCTATCCCACACCTCTAGGTGGTCTCAAAGCAATGAGATAATCTCCCTGTGCTATGCAGCTGCTTCCCACTAGCTATCTGTTTTACATTTGGTAGTGTATATGTCAATGCTACTCTCACACTTCATTCCAGCTTCCCCCTCCCCATGTCCTCAAGTCCATTCTCTACATCTGTTAATTTATTCCTGTCCTGACCCTAGGTTCATCAGAAACTTTTTTTTTTTTTTTTAGATTCCAAATATATGGGTTAGCATATGGTATTTGTTTTTCTCTTTCGGACTTACTTCACTCTGAATGACAGTCTCTAGGTCTATCCACATCTCTGCAAATGGCACTATTTCATTCCCTTTTATGGTTGAGTAATATTCCGTTGTATATATGTACCACATCTTCTTTATCCATTCGTCTGTTGATGGACATTTAGGTTGCTTCCATGATCTGGCTATTGTAAATCGTGCTGCAATGAACATTGGGGTGCATATATCTTTTTGAATTATGGTTTACTCTGGGTATATGCCCAGGAGTGGGATTGCTGGATCATATGGTAGTTCTATTTTAAGTTTTTTGAGGAACCTCCATACTGTTCTCCATATTGGTTGTACCAATTTACATTCCCACCAACAGTGCAAGAGGGTTCTCTTTTCTCCACACCCTCTCCAGAATTTATTGTTTGTAGATTTTTTGATGATGGCCATTCTGACCAATGTGGGGTGATGCCTCATTGTAGTTTTGATTTGCATTTCTCTAATGATTAGTGATGTTGAGCATCCTTTCATATGTTTGTTGGCAATCTGTATATCTTCTTTGGAGAAATGTCTATTTAGGTCTTCTGCCCATTTTTGGTTTAGGTTGTTTTTTTGTTTTGTTTTGTTTTTTTTCCAGTACGTTGGACTCTCACTGTTGTGGCCTCTCCTGTTGCGGAGCACAGGCTCTGGACACGCAGGCTCAGTGGCCATGGCTCACGGGCCCAGCCGCTCCACGGCATGTGGGATCCTCCTGGACCAGGGCATGAACCCACGTCCCCTGCATCGGCAGGCAGACTCTCTACCACTGCACCACCAGGGAAGCCCCTAGGTTGTTTGTTTTTTTTTGATATTGAGCTGTATGAGTTACTTGTAGTTTTGGAGATTAATCCTTTGTCAGTTGCTTCATTTGCAAATATTTTCTACCATTCTAAGGGTTGTCTTTTCATCTTGTTTATGATTTCCTTTGCTGTGCTAAAACTTTTAAGTTTCATTAGGTCCCATTTGTTTATTTTTGTTTTTATTTCCATTTCTCTAGGAGGTGGTCAAAAAGGATCTTGCTGTGATTTATGTCATAGAGTGTTCTGCCTATGTTTTCTTCTAAGAGTTTGATAGTGTCTGGCCTTACATTTAGGTCTTTAATACATTTGGAGTTTATTTTTGTGTATGGTGTTAAGAAGTGCTCTAATTTCATTATTTTACAAGTAGCTGTCCATCTTTCCCAGCACCTCTTATTGAAGAGGCTGTTTTTTGTCCATAGTGTAGTCTTGCCTCCTTTATTAAAGAGAAGGTGACCATATGTGCATGGATTTATCTCTGGGCTTTCTATTCTGTTCCATTGATCTATGTTTCTGGTTTTTTTCAGTACCAAACTCTCTTGATTACTATAGCTTTAGCACCAGAAATCAGAGAAGAAAAAGAAATAGAAGGAATTCAAATCGGAATACAAGAAGTAAAACTGTCACTCTTTGCAGATGACATGATACTATACATAAAGAATCCTAAAGATGCTACCAGAAAACTACTAGAGCTATTCAATGAATTTGGTAGAGTAGCAGGATTCAAAATTAATGCACAGAAATCTCTTGCATCCCTATGCACTAGTGATGAAATATCTGAAAGAGAAATTAAGGGAAATAATCCCATTTACCCTTGCAACAAAAAGAATAAAATACTTAGGAATATACCTACCTAAGGAAGAAAAAGACCTGTATGCAGAAAACTATGAGACACTGATGAAAGAAATTAAAGGTGATACAAACAGATGGAGAAATATACCATGCTCTTGGAGTGGAAGAATCAACACTGTGAAAATCACTATACCACCCAAAGCAATCTACAGATTCAATGCAATCCCTGTGAAACTATGAATGGCATTTTTAACAGAACTAGAACAAAAAATTGCACAATTTGTATGGAAACAAAAGACCCTGAATAGCCAAAGCAATCTTGAGAAAGAAAAACGGAGCTGGAGCAATCAGGCCCGCACTGTATATTTATACTGTGACTCGTTTATATTGCAACTGGAAGTTTATACCTCTTAACCTCCCTCACCTATTTCTTACCTCTCCCCACAACACTCCTCTCTGTATCTATAACTTTTTTTCTGTTTTCTGTTTGTTCATGTATTTTGTTCTTTAGATTCCACATATAGTGAAATCATACAGTGTTTGTATTTCTCAGTTGGTTTTATTTCACTTAGCATAATACCCTCTAGGTCCATGCATGTTGTCACACATAAGGAAATTTCTTTCTTTTTTATGGCTGAGTAATATTCCATGTTGTTTATTTATTATATATTTATTTTATTTATATATAAATATATAATATTGTATAATATAATATATATAATATAAATACATATAAATGTATATCTTTGTGTGCTTATAAGTATATATATAATATACTCATTATATATTTATTTTATATATATGTGTGTATATTTATACATATATCTCATATCTTCTTTATCCATCATCTGGTGGTTAATACTTAGGTTGCTCCATATCTTAGTTATTGTAAATAATGTTGCAATTAATATTTGGGATACATATATCTTTTTTAATTTATGTTTTCATATTCTTTAGATAAATAGCCAGGATTGGAATTTCTTAATCATATGATAGTTGTATTTTAAAATTTTTGTGAAATCTCCATACTGTTTTCTGTAGTGGCTGCACCATTTTACATTCTCACCAACAGTGCACAAGTGTTCCCTTTTCTCCACATTCATTCCAACAATTGTTACTTGCTGTCTTTTTGATAAAAGCCATTTGGACAGGTATGAGGTGATATATTATTGTGGTTTTGATTTGCACTTCCCTGATGATTAGCATCTTTTTCGTGTGCCTGTTGGCCATCTGTGTGTCTTCCTTGGAAAATATCTATTCAGATCCTCTGCTTATTTTTTTAATTGGGTTGTTGTTTTGATGTTGAGTTTTATGAGTTCTTTGTGTATTTTGGATATTAATTCCTTACTAGATATATCACTTGCAAATAGCTTCTCCCATTGAGTAAGTGTTCTTTTCCTTTTGTTGATCTTTTCCTTCTCTGTGCAAATCTTTTTCATTTGATGTAGTACTGTTTGTCTATTCATGCTTTTGCTTCCCTTGCCTGAGGAGACATATTCAAAAACTAATTACTAAGACTGATGTCAAAGAACTTACTGCCTATGTCTTCTTCTAGAAATTTTATGGTTTTAGTGCTTAAATTCAGTCTTCAATCCATTTTGAGTTGATTTTTCTACATGGTCTGAGAGAGTTGTCCAGTCTGATTCTTTTCCATGTAGCACCATTTATTGTAGAGGCTGTCTTTTCCTCATTGCATATTCTTGCATGAAAATAAGAATGGGTTTATTTCTAGGCTCCCTACTCTGTTCCATTGATCTATGTGTCTCTTCTCTGCCAGTACTGTACTGTTTTGACTACTGTTCAAATCAGTTCAAAATCAGGAATATGATACCCTCAGCTTTGTTCTTCTTTCTCAAGATTATTTTGGATATTCAGAGTCTTTGGTGTTTCCACAAATGCCATTGATATTTTGATAGGAATTCCATTGATCTGTAGATTGCCTTGAGTAGTATGATCATTTTAACAATATTCAATCTTCCAATCCATGAAAATGGTATATCTTGCCATCTGTTTATGTCTTCCTCAATTTCTTTTATCAGAGTCTTTTAGTTTTCTGAGTATGGGTGTTTTACCTCCTTGGTTAGATTTATGCCTAGGTATTTTATTCTTTTTAATGGAATTATAAAAGGAAGTGTTTTCTTAATTTCTTTGATACTTTGTTGTTAGAGTATAGAAATGCAACAAATTTCTGTATTTTAATTTTGTCTCCTGCAACTTGACTGAATCCATTGATGAGTTATATATATAGGTTTTGGTGGCATCTTTAGGATTTTCTATGTATAGTATCATGTTATCTGCGAACAGTGACAGTTTCACTTCTTCCTTTCCAATTTGGAATCCTTTATTTCTTTTTTTTTGTATGATTGCTGTGGCTAGGGCTTCTAATAGTAAGTTGAATAAAAGTGGCACAGGTAGGCATCCTTGTCTTGCTCCTAATCTTAGAGGAAATACTTTCAGCTTTTCAATGTTGAATGTAATGTTGGCCATGGGTTTGTCACATGTGTCCCTTATTATGTTGAAGTATGTTCACTCAATAGCACTCTGTTGAAAGTTTTTTTGTTTTGTTTTTGTGGTACATGGGCCTCTCAGTGTTGTGGCCTCTCCCGTTGTGGAGCACAGGCTCTGGACACACAGGCTCAGCGGTCATGGCTCACAGGCCTAGCTGCTCCGTGGCATGTGGGATCTTCCCGGACCGGGGCACAAACCCATGTCCCCTGCATCAGCAGGTGGACTCTCAACCACTGCGCCACCAGGGAAGCCCTGTTGAAAGTTCTTTTTATCATAAATAGTTGTTTAATTTTGTCAAAAAC
Organism: Lagenorhynchus albirostris; assembly: GCF_949774975.1. Lineage (NCBI taxonomy): Eukaryota > Metazoa > Chordata > Mammalia > Artiodactyla > Delphinidae > Lagenorhynchus > Lagenorhynchus albirostris. Next base: position 83,356,455 of record NC_083103.1, read on the forward strand.
TTTTTCTGCATCTCCTGATATGATCATATGATTTTTTTTGAATTTTATTTATTTTTTTATACAGCAGGTTCTTATTAGTTATCCATTTTATACATATTAGTGTATGTATGTCAGTCCCAATCTCCCAATTCATCACACCACTTCTTGTTTTTTAATATAGTGTATCACATTGATTGATTCACAGATATTGAGCCATCTTTGCAGGCCTGTGATAAATCCCATTTGATCATGGTGTATTATCTTTTTGAATTCTATTTGCTAATATTTTGTTGATTGTTTTTTGCATCTATGTTCATCAGTGATATTCGTCAGTAATTTTCTTTTTTTATCAGGTAGATTGCTTATCTCAACTTCTCTTAGTTCTTCTGGGGTTTTATCTTGTGTCTTTCTTTGGATCATAATCTTCTACTGCCTCATTTTGCCTAATTTGCTGTTTTTATTTTTATGTATTTAGTAGGTTGGTTACATTTCCCCACCTTGGAGAAGTAGGCTTGTGTAGGAGATTTTCTATGTTCCTAGCAGTGCACTCTGCTCTGGTCACCAAATCTCTATGCTCTAGGGGTGCCCCCTATGTGGGCTATGTAAGTCATTCTACTGTGGCTGGCTGACTGCTGTATGTGATCTGGTAGGCATGACAGGCCTTGGTCTGGTCAGTTTACAGGCTACCAGCCACTGGCAGGCAAGGTAAGGTCACAAAGTGGCTAGCTGCAGGGCTCTGGGGGGCCCCAGGGCTACTGCCAGCCCACTGGAGTGTGGAGCTTGATTCCACGATTGGTGGTTGTGGAATTGGGGGTTCCAGATCTAGTGTCAGCCTGCTGATGGGCAGGGCTGATTCCTGACACAGTTGGTTGCAGCTGAGGTGTCCCAAAGCTTATGTCAGTCTGCTAGTGGGTGGGGCTGGATCCCGGGGGTTGTGGGGCACAACATTGTCTCAGAGCTGGTTTTGTCCTGCTGGTGGGTGAGACTGGGGCCAAAGGGATCCTTTAGCTGGCGCAGCCTGCTGGTTGGTGGGCTGGGTCTTGACATAGCAAGCTGTGGGACTGTGGTAGTCCTGATGCTGGTGTCTGTTCACTGGTAGGCAGAGGTAAGGCCTGGTCCCAGGAGAATTTTGAAGCTGATGATGTTAGCCTACTGGTGGGCAGAGCTCAGTCTAGGGTGGTCTCTGACTGCAGGGCCCTGGTGGTCTTGGAATAGTTGTCTGCCAGTTGGAGGCAGGACTGGGTCCCAGGGTGTCTGTGAGCACAGGTGGTCTTAAGGCAGCTGGCCTGCTGGTGGGCAGGCCTGTGTCCCTGCCCAGCTAGCTGCTTGGTCTGAGGTGTCCTGCTCTTGGTGCAGACAGGCTAGTGGGCAGGACTAAGTCCTAGTGCTAATAAGCTAGATGGAGGATTCCAAAATGCTGCTTGCCAGCACCATCATCCTTCTCATACAAAGAGTTTCCCAAAAGTGCTGCCACCAGTGTTTCTGTCCCCAGGGTAAGCTCCAGTTGCCTCCTGCCTCTCTGGAGGGTCTCCAAAATCAGTAGGTGGATCTGATCCTGGGTCCCAGAGTGTGAGATTTTGTATGTGCCTTGTAACAGTGGAGTCTATATTTTCTATAGCTCTCTGGCTTTCCCAAAAGTAAGCCTTAGTCTGATGGGCCTTGTAGAAACAAACTGAGGACCTTTTTAATTTGGGTGTTTTTTATAGTTTACTGAACCCAGAGCCAACTGACCTATGGTCTACAGCTGGCTTAACACTAATTTGCTCTTTTCATTGTGCTCCTCTTGACTTCAGTTTATTTGTAAAATGAGGGAGCTGGACTAAAGGTTCTGTGCTGCCCTCCCAACCCTAACATTCCTTCTTTACTAAATGAGACGAGTTTTGACTAGCTGAGGTTGAACTATATAAGCCTTCTATTTTTAAGAGCTGTAGGAGGCATGTTATCTAGAAATGCAGTTGTTTATGTGCCTTGACAAATAAATAATCAGTAGAGTATTATGAGAATAACTGAACCCTTTGATTACTGGGGATTTTGATATGTCCCAGAGTTTTGCATTATTTCATACATTTCATATAGGTATGGGAGATTGAGTAATAGATATCCTAACCTCAATATAAATCCTAAAGTTATTGTGTTTTTCAATAAATTCCTAGGAAAAACACATTGTTTTCATGAACTTTCTCTAAAAAGTGAAGTCTAGTGTTATTTACCAAAGCACTGATCTTATTAAAGCATTTGTGTGTGTGTGTGTGTGTGTGTGTGTTGCTCTGCTAAGTGTTTATAAGTTGCAAGAGGTCTGTTTAATGCAGGTTTCTCAACCTCAGCACTATTGATATTTTGAACTGGAAAATTCTTTCACGTGGGGAAGGTGTCCTAGGAATCTCTAGCTCTACTGAGTAGATGCCAATAATAGCTCTCCATCCCAGTTGTGAAAATAAAAAATGTCTCAAGACATTGTCAAATGTCCACTGAGGGGCACAGATGGACCCAGCTGACAACCACTGGTTTAGTGCAGGGCAATCCTCTTTAGCTAGAGTATACTGACCAGATGGATGCAAACGTTACCGCTTGGTTAACCAATTAAATAAATTTTAATCTTGCCAAAATGAATCTAAATCTCTCATTGACAGTTAAAAGTAGCTCTCTAAAGATGTGGCACATATATACAATGGAATATTAGCCATAAAAAGAAACAAAATTGAGTTATTTGTAGTGAGGTGGATGAACCTAGTGTCTGTCATACAGAGTGAAGTAAGTCAGAAAGAGAAAAACAAATACCATATGCTAAAACATATATATGGAATCTAAAAAAAAAAAGGTTCTGAAGAACCTAGGGACAGGACAGGAATAAAGATGCAGACTTAGAGAATGGACTTGAGGACACAGGGAGGGGGAAGGGTAAGCTGGGATGAAGTGAGAGAGTGGCATGGACATATATCCACTAACAAATGTAAAGTAGATAGCTAGTGGAAAGCAGCCGCATAGCACAGGGAGATCAACTCGGTGCTTTGTGACCACCTAGAGGGGTGGCATAGGGAGGGTGGGAGGGAGATGCAAGAGGGAGGAGATATGGGTATATATGTATATGTATAGCTGATTCACTTTGTTATAAAGCAGAAACTAACACACCATTGTAAAACAATTATACTCCAATAAGGATGTTAAAAAAAAAAAAAAGTAGCTGTCTATTTTGTCTAACTGCTAGATGCAAGAGGCAGATTCTGAATGTGGCAATCAGTGACTTCGTTATAAGGTAACAACTCCTGGGAAATCTCAAGAAGTTGCTGAAAGAAATGTAAAAGAAAATGGAGTCTGATGATTCAGCTTGTAAGTTCTCAATGGTATCTCCTTATATCCAAGAGTAAATACTTTTTCTGAGTCCTGTTCCATTATAGTGACAGTAACAGCGAATCTGTGCTATTTTTGTGTTTGTTGATATTCTTGTGTATGTTTTAAGGTAGTCTTCTAAGAGATAAGGTTTTTTTAAATAACCATTTCTCCATCCACCTTCTCAAGAATACCAGGGTTTTTATCTTCACGCTTTTTAGGTTATAATAATTCTTAGTATGACAATGTAGTTAAAAAAAAAAAAAGAACAGCCTCAGTTCTTTTGAACAGAGGCAAGGGTGGACCCATATAAGCCTTCAGTATAGTTGGTGGGGTATGGAGTCTTCTTCTCAGACTAAAAGCACAGAATATAGAGGCTGTAAAATGTGTCAGTTTGATACCCATTTCTGCTGTTTTACTGCTTAAAAAGATCACAGGTCCAACATGACAATCTTATATTTAAGATCTGTGTGTTTTTAGGCAATCTTATATTGCACAAGGTAATTTAATATAAATAAACCTTCTGAAAGTAAAGAAATATAATAAAATTTTTCAAAATTGTTTGCTAATTTTAGAGAAAAGTGTGTTATGTTTGTTTATAAGGAATACTACCATTCATTATGTAACTGAGCAGGACCCTATGGGGCCTTCCCGAGACAGGCCTTCCCCATATCCTCTGCCATAGCTCCTCTCTGAAGTACCTAGATAACAGTATTTGATGCACATTCCCTGAGTTGTTTTACAGATGTGAAAACTCCCCACCAAATGGAAGAAGTTAACTACTTCATGACCATGAGCACATAGCCCCAGGTCTCTTGGAGACTAAGGAATGAAATGTTAACCCTTGTGACACCTCCCTGTTACCTCACCATCATCCAATCAGAGAACTGTGCATGAGCTGATCACATACCCTGCAACCCCCCTCCCTCACCTGGCTTTTAAAAATGCTTTGCCAAAACCCTTCAGGGACCTCAGGGTTTTTTTAGAGCATGAGCCACCCTTATCCTTGCATCACTCTGCAATAAACCTTTCTCTACCCCCAACTCCAATGTTTTGGTTCGTTTGGCCTCACTGTGCATCAGGCACAGGAACTTGCAATAACAATTACATTTTTTTTGTCTTTAAATCCAAACAATCTCTCATCAGAAATAGGCCTAAATTTTTAAGATAGTTTGTGTTCTTTAAAAAAAGTACATCTCATTTCTTCTCCCAGCCAATATGAAAGAAGAGGCTGAGTTTACACTCCCACCCTCAACAATTAAAAATCTGGACAAAATGAACAAAATGACAGTTTCATGTCATTGAACATTAGGCAATGGAAGACAGTGATGCCTGAGAGAAAGGGAACAAAATGAAACATATGATTTCCCTGGCGTATTTCTTTGGGGTATATTCAGGCTGCAGTGCAAGGAAGGACAAATCAGGAGGAACCCAACAAACCCCCCAAGTTGAAGAGATGAAGCTGAGAGTCTATGGAGAGCAAAAAACCTAGAATTCACAGACAGAGTACCACTAAGGAGAGAGGTACAATAAGACCACCAGAGATCTTCCAAGGAGCCTCCTATATGTTTCTTAACTTACTGATTGTTGTTTGTATGTGAGAAAACTACCTGAGCCCAACAGGGAAAAACACCTGAAAGGATTAGAGAAAAAGTTCCTTGAACTCACACAAGACTTGGAAAAAATGCCAGAACCAATCAGGAAAACTGAAAAACCTCATAAATCATAGACATTGGGTATAGTACTCAGAGGGTTCTTGCCTCACTAGTGGGGAATAATTAGCCCTACATGAAACACAGCTCAAGACTTGCCTAAACATTTTAAAAAGCAAGACTTGAAAGGAAAAAATGAAAAAACTTTCCAAGTACCTTGACTGCATCCCAGGACAAAGCTCAAGAACATTTATAAGAATATAAAAAATATCCAGCACTCAACAAAGTCAATTCATGATACCTAACATGCAACCAAAATTTACTAGGCATTCAGAAAAGCTGAAAAATATGACCCATAATAATGAGAAAAATCAGTCAATCAAAATTGATACAGAACTGGAGCATAGGTTAGAATTAGCAGACAAAAATATTAAAACAGGGGAATCGGGAAGATGGCGGAAGAGTAAGAGGCAGAGATCACCTTCCTCCCCACAGATACACCAGGAATATATCTAATCGTGGAACAACTCCTACAGAACACCTACTGAATGCTGGCAGAAGACCTCAGACCTCCCAAAAGGCAAGAAACTCCCCATGTACCTGGGTAGGGGAAAAGAAAAAAGAATAAACAGAGACAAAAGAATAGGGACGGGACCTACACCAGTGGGAGGGAGCTGTGAAGGAGGAAAAGTTTCCACACACTAGGAAGCCCCTTCGACGGCAGAGACTGCAGGCGGCGGAAGGGGAAAGCTTCGGAGCCACAGAGGAGAGCACAGCCACAGGGGTGTGGAGGGCAAAGCAGAGAGATTCCCGCACAGAGGATCAATGCCGACCGGCACTCACCAGCCCGAGAGGCTTGTCTGCTCACCCACCGGGGTGGGCAGGGCTGGGAGCTGAGGCTCGGGCTTCAGGCGAGGCGCAGGGAGAGGACTGGGGTTGACGGCGTGAACACAGCCTGCAGGGGGTTAGTGCATCACGACTAGCCAGGAGGGAGTCCTGGGAAAAGGCTGCACCTGCCGAAGAGGCAAGAGACTTTTTCTTCCCTCTTTGTTTCCTGGTGCGCGAGGAGAGGGGATTAAAAGCGCTGCTTAAAGGAGCTCCAGAGACAGGCGCGAGCCGCGGCTAACAAGGCGGACCACAGAGATGGGCATGAGACGCTAAGGCTGCTGCTGCCGCCACCAAGAAGTCAGTGTGCGAGCACAGGTCACTATCCACACCTCCCTTCATGGGAGCCTGTGCAGCCCGCCACTGCCAGAGTCCCAGGATCCAGGGAAACCTTCCCTGGGAGAACGCACGGTGCGCTTCAGTCTGGTGCAATGTCCTGCTGGCCTCTGCTGCTGCAGGCTTGCCCCGCATCCGCACCCCTCCCTCCCCTGGGCCTGAGTGAGCCAGAGTCCCCAAAGCAGCTGCTCCCTTAACCTCGTCCTGTCTGAGCGAAAAACAGACGCCCTCCGGAAACCTACACACAGAAGCAGGGCCAAATCCAAAGCTGAGACCCAGGAGTTGTGCAAACAAAGAAGAGAAAGAGAAATCCCTCACAGCAGCCTCAGAAGCAGCGGATTAAAGCTACACAATCAACTTGATCTACCCTGCATCTGTGGAATACATGAATAGACAACGAATCATCCCAAATTGAGGAGGTGGATTTTGAGAGCAAGATTTATTATTTTTCCCCTTTTCCTTTTTTGTGAGTGTGTATGTGTATGCTTCTGTGTGAGATATTGTCTGTATAGCTTTGCTGTCACCATTTGTCCTAGGGTTCTATCCATCCGTTTTTTTTTTTTCTTTAAAAAAATTTTTTTCTTAATAATAATTTTTTATTTTAGTAACTTTATTTTATCCTCTTTCTTTCTTTCTTTTCTTTCTTTCTTCCTTCCTTCCCTCCTTCCTTTCCTTCTTTCTTTCTTTCTTTCATTTTTCCTTTCTTTCTTCCTTTCTTTCTTTTCTTTCTTTTCTCCTTCCTTCCCTCCTTTCCTCCTTCCTTCCTTCCTTCCTTCCTTCTTTCCTTCCTTCCTTCCTTTCCTCCCTCCCTCCCTCCCTCTCTTCTTTCTTTCTTTCTTTCTCTCTTTCTTTCTTTTTCTTTCATTCTACTTTTTCTCCCTTTTATTCTGAGCCGTGTTGGATGAAAGGCTCTTGGTGCTGCAGCCAGGAGTCACTGCTGTGCCTCTGAGGTGGGAGAGACAACTTCAGGACACTGGTCCCCAAGATACCTCCCAGCTCCACATAATGTCAAATGGCAAAAATCTTGCAGAAATCTCCATCTCAACACGAGCACCCAGCTTAACTCAACGACCAGCAAACTACAGTGCTGGACACCCTACACAAAACAAGCAGTGGGCTTCCCTGGTGACACAGTGGTTGCGGGTCCACCTGCCAATTCAGGTGAGGCAGGTTTGTGCCCGGGTCCAGGGTACTCCCGCATGCCGCAGAGCGGCTGGGCCCGTGGGCCATAGCCACTGGGCCTGCACATACGGAGCCTGTGCTCCGCAACGGGGAGGCCACGGTGGTGAGAGGCCTGCGTACTGCAAAAAAAAAACCAAAAAAACAAAGAAAAACAACTAGCAATACATGAAAACAACCCAACCCATTAGAGATGCTGCCTAAAATCATAATATGTCCACAGACACCTCAAAACACAACACCAGACGTGGACCTGCCCAACAGAAAGACAAGACCCAGCCTCATCCACCACAACACAGGCACTAGTCCCCTCCACCAGGAAGCCTACACAACACACTGAACCAGTTTTAGCCACTGGGGACAGACAACAAAAACAACAGGAACTACGAACCTGCAGCCTGCAAAAAGGAGACCCCAAACACAGTAAGATAAGCAAAATGAGAAGGCAGAAAAACACACAACAGATGAAGGAGCAAGACAAAGACCCACCAGACCTAACAAATGAAAAGGAAATAGGCAGTCTACCTGAAAAAGAAATCAGAATAATGATAGTAAAGATGATCCAAAATCTTGGAAATAGAATAGACAAAATGTAAGAAACTTTTTTATTATTTTATTTTATTATTATTATTTTTTTTGCGGTTCATGGGCCTGTCATTGTTCTGGCCTCTCCCATTGCGGAGCACAGGCTCCGGACGCGCAGGCTCAGTGGCCATGGCTCATGGGCCCAGCCGCTCCGTGGCATGTGGGATCTTCCTGGACCGGGGCACAAACCCGCATCCCCTGCATCGGCAGGCAGACTGTCAACCACTGCACCACAAGGAAAGCCCAAGAAACATTTAACAAGGACCTAGAAGAACTAAAGATGAAATAAGCAATGATGAACAACACAATAAATGAAATTAAAAATACTCTAGATGCGATCAATAGCAAAATAACTGAGGCAGAAGAATGGATAAGTGACCTGGAAGATAAAATAGTGCAAATAACTACTGCAGAGCAGAATAAAGAAAAAGAATGAAAAGAACTGAGGACAGTCTCAGAGACATCTGGGACAACATTAAACGCAACAACATTCAAATTATAGTGGTTCCAGAAGAAGAACAGAAAAAGAAAGGGACTGGGAAAATATTTGAAGAGATTATAGTTGAAAAATTCCCTAATATGAGAAAGGAAATAGTTAATCAAGTCCAGGAAACACAGAGAGTCCCATACAGGATAAATCCAAGTAGAAACACGCCAAGATACATATTGATCAAACTGTCAAAAATTAAATACAAAGAAAACATATTAAAAGCAGCAAGGGAAAAACAACAAATAACACACAAGAGAATCCCCATAAGGTTAACAGCTGATCTTTCAGCAGAAACTCTGCAAGCCAGAGGGGACTGGCAGGACATATTTAAAATGATGAAGGAGAAAAACCTACAACCAAGATCACTCTACCCAGCAAGTATCTCATTCAGATTTGATGGAGAAATTAAAAACTTTACAGACAAGCAAAAGCTGAGAGAGTTCAGCACCATCAAAGAAGCTTTACAACAAATGCTAAAGGACCTTCTCTGGGCAAGAAACACAAGAGAAGGAAAAGACCTACAAAAACAAACCCAAAACAATTAAGAAAATGGGAATAGGAACATACATATAGATAATTACCTTAAAGGTAAATGGATTAAATGCTCCCACTAAAAGACACAGACTGGCTGAATGGAAACAAAATCAAGACCCATATATATGCTGTCTACGAGAGACCCACTTCAGACCTAGGGACACATACAGACTGAAGGCGAGGGAATGAAGAAAGATATTCCATGCAAATGGAAACCAAAAGAAAGCTGGAGTAGCAATTCTCATATCAAACAAAATAGACTTTAAAATAAAGACTATTAGAAGAGACAAAGAAGGACACTACATAATGATCAAGGGAACAATCCAAGAAGGTATAACAATTGTAAACATTTATGCACCCAACATAGGAGCACCTCAATACATAAGGCAAATACTAACAGCTATAAAAGGGGAAATTGACAGTAACACATTCATAGTAGAGGACTTTAACACCCTACTTTCACCAATGGACAGATTATCCAAAATGAAAATAAATAAGGAAACACAAGCTTTAAATGATACATTTCACAAGATGGACTTAATTGATATTTATAGGACATTCCATCCAAAAACAACAGAATACACATTTTTTTCAAGTGCTCATGGAACATTCTGCAGGATAGATCATATCTTGGGTCACAAATCAAGCCTTCATAAATTTAAGAAAATTGCAATTGTATCGTGTATATTTTCCGACCACAATGCTATGAGACTAGATATCAATTACAGGAAAAGATCTGTAAAAAATACAAACACATGGAGGCTAAAGAATACACTATTAATAACGAAGTGATCACTGAAGAAATCAAAGAGGAAATAAAAAATACCTAGAAACAAATGACAATGGAGACAAAACAACCCAAAACCTATGGGATGCAGCAAAAGCAGTTCTAAGAGGGAAGTTTATGGCAATACAAGCCCAAGTTAAGAAGCAGGAAACATCTCGAATAAACAACCTAACATTGCACCTCAAGCAATTAGAGAAAGAAGAATAAAAAAACCCCAAAGTTAACAGAAGGAAAGAAATCATAAAGATCAGATCAGAAATAAATGAAAAAGAAATGAAGGAAACAATAGCAAAGATCAATAAAACTAAAAGCTGGTTCTTTGAGAAGAAAAACAAATAGATAAACCATTAGACAGACTCATCAAGAAAAAAAGGGAGAAGACTTAAATCAATAGAATTAGAAATGAAAAAGGAGAAGTAACTGACACTGCAGAAATACAAAAGATCATGAGAGATTACTACAAGGAACTCTATGCCAATAAAATGGACAATCTGGAAGAAAGGGACAAATTCTTAGAAATGCACAACCTGCCAAGACTGAATCAGGAAGTAATAGAAAATACGAACAGACCAATCACAAGCACTGAAATTGAAACTGTGATTAAAAATCTTCCAACAAACAAAAGCCCAGGACCAGATGGCTTCACAGGCGAATTCTATCAAACATTTAGAGAAGAGCTAACACCTATCCTTCTCAAACTCTTCCAAAATATAGCAGAGGGAACAACACTCCCAATTCCTTCTATGAGGTCACCATTACCTTGATACCAAAACCAGACAAGGATGTCCCAAAGAAAGAAAACTACAGGCCAATATCACTGATGAACATAGATGCAAAAATGCTCAACAAAATACTAGCAAACAGAATCCAACAGCACATTAAACGGATCATACACCATGATCAAGTGGGGTTTATCCCAGAAATGCAAGGATTCTTCAATATATGCAATTCTATCAGTGTGATAAACCATATTGACAAATTGAAGGAGAGAAACCATATGATCATCTCAATATATGCAGAAAAAGCTTTTGACAAAATTCAACACCCATTTATGATAAAAACCCTGCTGAAATTAGGCATAGAGGGAACTTTCCTCAACATAATAAAGGCCATATATGACAAACACACAGCCAACATCATCTTCAATGGTGAAAAACTGAAAGCATTTCCACTAAGATCAGGAAAAAGACAAGGTTGCCCACTCTCACCACTCTTATTCAACATAGTTTTGGAAGTTTTAGCCACCACAATCAGAGAAGAAAAGGAAATAAAAAGAATCCAAATCGGAAAAGAAGAAGCAAAGCTGTCACTGTTTGCAGATGACATGATACTATATATAGAGAATCCTAAAGATGCTACCAGAAAACTACTAGAGCTAATCAATGAATTTGGTAAAGTTGCAGGATACAAAATTAATGAACAGAAATCTCTGGTATTCCTATATACTTATGATGAAAAATCTGAAAGTGAAATCAAGAAAACACTCCCATTTACCATTGCAAGAAAAAGAATAAAATATCTAGGAATAAACCTACCTAAGGAGACAAAAGACCTGTATGCAGAAAATTATAAGACACTGATGAAAGAAATTAAAGATGATACAAATATATGGAGAGGTATACCATGTTCTTGGATTGGAAGAATCAACATAGTGAAAATGACTCTACTACCCAAAACAATCTACAGATTCATTGCAATCCCTATCAAACTACCACTGGCATTTGTCACAGAACTAGAACAAAAAATTTCACAATTTGTATGGTAACACAAAAGACCCCGAATAGCCAAAGCAATCTTGAGAACGAACAACGGAGCTGGAGGAATCAGGCTCCCTGACTTCAGACTATACTACAAAGCTACAGTAATCAAGACAGTATGGTACTGGCACAAAAACAGAAAGATAGATCAATGGAACAGGAGAGAAAGCCCAGAGATAAACCCACACACATATGGTCACCTTATCTTTGGTAAAGGAGGCAGGAATGTACAGTGGAGAAAGGACAGCCTCTTCAATAAGTGGTGCTGGGAAAACTGGACAGGTACATGTAAAAGTATGAGATTAGATCACTCCCTAACCCCATACAAAAAAATAAGCTCAAAATGGATTAAAGACCTAAATGTAAGGCCGGAAACTATCAAACTCTTAGAGGAAAACTTAGGCAGAACACTCTATGATATAAATCACAGCAAGATGCTTTTTGACCCACCTCCTAGAGAAATGAAAATAAAAATAAACAGATGGGACCTAATGAAACTTCAAAGGTTTTGCACAGCAAAGGAAACCATAAACAAGACAAAATGACAACCATCAGAATGGGAGAAAATATTTGCAAATGAAGCAACTGACAAAGGATTAATTTCCCAAATTTACAAGCAGCTCATGCAGCTCAATAACAAAAAAACAAACAACCCAATCCAAAAATGGACAGAAGACCTAAATAGACATTTCTCCAAAGAAGATATACAGACTACCAACAAACACATGAAAGAATGCTCAACATCATTAATCATTAGAGAAATGCAAATCAAAACTACAATGAGATATCATCTCATACCAGTCAGAATGACCATCATCAAAAAATCTAGAAACAATAAATGCTGGAGAGGGTGTGGAGCAAAGGGAACACTCTTGCACTGCTGGTGGTAATGTGAATTGGTACAGCCACTATGGAGAACAGTATGGAGGTTCCTTAAAACACTACAAATAGAAATACTATATGACCCAGCAATCCCACTACTGGGTATATACTCTGAGAAAACCATAATTCAGAAAGAGTCATGTACCAAAATATTCATTGCAGCTCTATTTACAATAGCCCGGAGATGGAAACAACCTAAGTGTCCATCATTGGATGAATGGATAAAGAAGATGTGGTACATATACACAATGTAATATTACTCAGCCATAAAAAGAAACAAAATTGAGCTATTTGTAATGAGGTGGATGGACCTAAAGTCTGTCATACGGAGTGAAGTAAGTCAGAAAGAGAAAGGCAAATACCATATGCTAACACATATATATGGAATTTAAGGGGAAAAAATGTCACGAAGAACGTAGGGGTAAGACAGGAATAAAGACACAGACCTACTAGAGAATGGACTTGAGGATATGGGGAGGGGGAAGGGTAAGCTGTGACAAAGCGAGAGAGTGTTCTGGACATATACCCACTACCAAACGTAAAATAGATAGCTAGTGGGAAGCAGCTGCATAGCTCATGGAGATCAGCTCGGTGCTTTGTGACCACCTAGAGGGGTGGGATAAGGAGGGAGACGCAAGAGGGTAGAGATATGGGAACATATGTATATGTATAACTGATTCACTTTGTTATAAAGCAGAAACTAGCACACCATTGTAAAGCAATTATACTCCAATAAAGATGTAAAAAAAATATTAAAACAGTTATTTTAATTGTATTCCATGTATTCAAAAGTTAATTTGATACCTGAAAGATTAAAAAAAAAGAAGTTCAAATTGAACTTTGAGAAAGGAAAATCACTATATCTAAGAAGAAAAATACTCTGGATGTGATTAGCTAAAGATAAGGCATTACAAAAGAAAAGATTAGTAAATTTGGAAATAGAAGTGATCTAAAATAAACAGAGAGAAAAAATATTTTAAATTAACAGATAAACAGAAATATAATTATTTAATTTACAATTGTGTTTAATGCTATGAAGGAAAAAATAGGGTTTTCTGTTAGAATAACTGGAGGGAGAATAATACATTTTCCATTTATTAGAGCATACTAGGTACAAATAAAACCTGATTTAAATTGTAACACAACTGGATTTATTGTGTTACAATAGAAAAGTAAAAGTAGTTTTTTTCTTATAATTAATCCATTTGTTCATTTATTCCACACCATCCTTGTTCATTGATACTATTGATATAATAGTCCAGATATTTGGCTCACAAAAATGACCAAGGCCCCAGTCCCTTTCTTTGAGGAGCTAGGAGTTTAATGGTTCAGCAGTACCTCTTATTAAAATAATTGCATACCAAATGAAAACATAAATATATCCTTTTCGTTTTCTTTTTTAGATGAGAATAGGCATTCACTCAGGCTCTGTGCTGGCTGGAGTTGTTGGGGTAAGAATGCCACGATATTGCCTGTTTGGAAATAATGTCACTCTGGCAAGCAAATTCGAATCGGGAAGTCACCCTCGACGCATCAATGTCAGCCCAACCACTTACCAGTAAGTGTTCTTTGGCCTTCTCCCCCTGTCTTTGGCATTGCGTTATACTAGTAGCCTGTCACTTGTGAGACGCTTATTTTTTTCTTGATCTTGTTATTATCTAAGATAATATGAGTAGATCCATCCAGTCTGAAAGATAGCAATTATGTCACAAAATTTAATTTGCACCCTAAGAAAGTACATGGAAAACCTGACTTGACTGAGAGGTAAATGGAGGTTTGCATTTCCCACAGTCTCTGTCTTCCTTAGGTATTCCTGTTTAAAATACAGGAAAGCAGGGTTTTTCCTGGTGGCACAGTGGTTAAGAATCCACCTGCCAGTGCAAGGGACATGCGTTCGAGCCCTGATCCAGGAAGATCCCACATGCCATGGAGCAACTAAGCCCATGTGCGACAACTACTGAGCCCACGTGCCACAACTACTGAAGCCCGCACGCCTAGAGTGCATGCTGCGCAACAAGAGAAGCCACCACAATGAGAAGCCTGTGCACCTGAATGAAAAGTAACCCCCGCTCGCCACAACTAGAGAAAGCCCGTGCACAGCAACAAAGACCCAATGCAGCCAAAAATTTAAAAAAAAATAGAGGAGAGCAAATGTTAAGGGTCTGAAACACACTAGAAATCCTAACATTTTCAAAATGTTTCTCAATGTTTATAAAAATCAAAGGAATAAGATAGAAAAGGTAATTGTCTCTTTTTATTCTTCTAAATAATGAATATAAATAGGGACTCTTTAAAGTTAAATATATACTAGATACAGAGTAAAACTTCAAACTCTATTTATCTTAAAGGTTGTATTTGACAACTCTACACATTTTGACAGCTGAAGTCATCGTTGTTTTGTGCCTGGTAGATATCAAGCTCCAGGCATTAGCTATTACGTGCCATATGGGCAGAGGCCAAGTCTTTTTGGCTCATGGTTATATCTCCAAAACTTACCCAAAAAATGTTTAGCACATAATAAGCACTCTATTAATATTTATCAGATTAATGAATAAATGTACTGATAAGATAAATATCTCTATACTAAGAAAATAGTATGAATATCTCCTACTTGGTAGACTTTGGCCTAATGCTAAGCTTTGGTGTACAAGCGATTTCATTAGTTCCATGATTTAAATGACTTAGAAATCACATTGTAAAACTGTAAAGTAGAAATGGTGACCATGGATATTTTTATTAGCATGACTACCATGTTGACCCAGGCTAACAAAAAAACCCCAGAAGCAGAAACTTTAAATACATAGATAATAAATGTTGATTTATAATAACAAACAAAATGGTGACACTTTGAAGCTTTTGATACCACATATATACAGAGGGAAGTTAAGGTTTCTTAGATAAAAGACAAGTATTTCCAGATTCCTGAGGACCACATGAGAAAGGGGAAGAAATTACAAATATGAAATCAAGATAAAGTTGCTTAAGAACTACATGTCATTTTTAGGGTATTTATATAAGGGTTTTGCTTCTTTTAAATTTCTCCCAATTTTTCTAACACAATTCTGGGCATAATACATATGATATGATAATGGTTTCCATATTAAATGGAATTAGGAAGCTTCTCAAGATCAATGCTCTAGATCACTGCACTTTGTTCTCTAGACCATGGGGTAAGGAAAAGTTCCTGAAGATCAACCACCTCACCTGCATACTCCTACCATGGTTATGATTTTTCCCATCATGGAGCTAATACATATGTTTCCTCTTTGTATAAGTGAGTGTAGATTTATAGAAACTCCATTTTAAAAAAATGATGTGTAAAGAATGGGTCAACCATGTGAGGAGTTATACCCTGAGCTTAAATATCATTGCTATAGCTGGCTTTGTCTACATGTGACCAATAAAGGAAACCCCACAAGCAACACAGAGTCTGTGCCTTTGGGTATTGTCTTTGAGTTTTAATAATCTTTTTCACATTGGTGGGAGTTTGTAATTATCCTTAGTGATCAATAAAGTCTGAAGAATTGAATCATTTAAAACACTGTGAGCATTGAAATATTTTGTTCTGTTATGATCTGTCCCCCCACCCCCCCCCCCCCACCAAAACACAAATGGAGACATAGATGAACAAATTGAACTGCCTTCTGGGTAGATTATAAAAGATACTTTCTCTGACTGGTCCCAAATCTTATAATTTCTAATAATACTTTATAAAAATATTTTTGTGTTTGGTCTATCTTCAAAAATAACACTTTTCCTCCAACTGTTTCTGTGTTCCTCCCTCCTTCCCTTCTTTCAACAAATACTTGTAGAGTACCTACTATATTCCAAGCACTATGACAGTCACCAATGTTACAGCAATAAACAACATAAATATGATCTTTGCCTTCATAGAGGAGACTACCAGATGGTAGATGTATACAAATAAACAGTTTATTACAATAGACTAGTGCTGAGGTCAAAAGGACATGATGAGAGTATTAGAGCAACAAGAGGAGTGGACTAAAATGAGGATGAAGAGATAGACTGAAGTCAGACCAACTGAAGCTGTAATTCATGTTAAGGGATTTCAACTTAACACTAAGAGCAAAGAAAGACATTGAAGAGTTTTAAGCAGACGAGTGACTTGACCAGATTTGTACTTTAAAAAGATCTCCAAGGTTGTAGAGAGAATAGATTAGAAGGTGAGAAGGGCAGCAATCCAGTGCTTGAAATCAGGTAATCTTATTCCCGTTTCCTTGATGGAAATGTAGCTAATTACTGAGACCCTGGAATCCAAACCATTTGCTGTTTCAACTTGTCTTCCATGCTTCAGAAGAGTGATTGGACTCAATGACCTTTGACATCCATTTTTATCTGGGATACCATTAAAAACAATGTACTTTGGTTCCTGGTAATCTTCTAGAAAACTAAATTTAGGTATATGATCTCAGTGTGACTTGGTTTTCAGATTCTGGATGTGTTCGTGCCCAAGTGGTTTCTGTTGGTTTTATATACACCAATCTATACACTTCAGCTATGTATAATTGTTCTATTCCACATAGCACAAGTGATTTATGAATCCACAAGTGTAGAGTATACTTCCCTTTCCCAGGATACTCAAAGTGAAATGCCAGGTGGATGTTTCATGGACATTCTCTAAGAGGAGATAAAATTGAACTTTCTTAGAGCAAATAGGAATTTGTGAAGTTAAACTGAGTATTCAGCTCATAAGAGCTTGAAATTTCCAATTTTCTTTCCTGAATTAAATGATGAAAAATGTTCAATATTGTCTGGTTATTTTGAAATCTTCAGACAGGTTTCTAAAAATTTTTATTTTAATATTTTAATTTCATTGGAGTATAGTTGATTTACAATGTTGTGTTAGTTTCAGTTGTACAGCAAACTGATTCAGCTATACATATAAATATAATCATTCTTTTTTAGATTCTTTTCTAATATAGGTTATCAAAGAGTATTGAATAGGGTTTCCTGTGCTATACAGTAGCTCTTATTTGGTTATCCATCTTATATATAGCAGTGTGCAGGTATTCATCCCAAGCTCCTGATTTATCCCACCGGCGCCACGTCTCCCCTTTGTTAACCATAAGTTTGTTTTCAATATCTATAAGTCTGTTTCTGTTTTGTAAATGAGTTCACTTTTATCTTTTTCTTTTAACATCTTTATTGGAGTATAATTGCTTTACAATGTTGTAT
The DNA here is from genome assembly GCF_949774975.1 of Lagenorhynchus albirostris. NCBI lineage: Eukaryota > Metazoa > Chordata > Mammalia > Artiodactyla > Delphinidae > Lagenorhynchus > Lagenorhynchus albirostris. The sequence goes on from NC_083103.1 coordinate 83,374,044, forward strand.
TAGTTTCTGCTGAATAACAAAGTGAATCAGACATATGTATACGTATATCACCATATCCACTCCCTCTTGTCTCTCCCTCCCACCCTCCCTATCCTACTCCTCTAGGTGGTCTCAAACCACCAAGCTGATCTCCCTGTGCTATGCAGCTGTATCTTTTTTTAAATTAGATTCCACATACAAGTGATACCATATAATATTTTTCTTTCTCTGTGTGACATACTTCACCTAGTATGAGAATCTCTAGGTCCATCCATGTTGCTGCAAATGGCATTAATACATTATTTTTCATGGCTGAATAATATTCCATTGTATATATGTACCATGTCATCTTTATCCATTCCTCTGTCAATGGAAATTTAGTTTGCTTCCATGACTTGGAAATTGTAAATGTGCTGCAATGAATATTAGGGTGCTTGTATCCTTTTGGATTATGGTTTTCTCTGGATATATGCCCAGGAGTGAGATTGCTGGGTCATATGGTAGTTCTATTTTAAGTTTTGTAAGGAACCTCCATACTGTTCTCCATAGTAGTTGTACCAATTTACATTCCCACAAACAGTGTAGGAGGGTTCCCTTTTCTCCACACCCACTCCAGCATTTATTGTTTGTAAACTTTTTGATGATGGCCATTCGACTGCTGGGAGATGATACCTCAGTGTAGTTTCGATTTGCATTTCTCTGATAATAAGTGATGTTGAGCATCTTTTCATATGCTCCTTGACCATCTGTATGTCTTCTTTGGACAGCTATCTGTTTAGATCTTCTGCCCATTTTTTAATTGGGTTGCTTGTTTTTTTTGACCTAGAGCTGCATGAGCTGTTTATATATTTTGGAGACTAATCCCTTGTCAGTCATATCATTTGCAAATATTTTCTCCCTCTGTGGGTTGTCTTTTTCTGTTGTTGCTGGTTTCCTTTACTGTGCAGAAGCTTTTATGTTTCATTAGATCTCATTTGTTTATTTTTGTTTTTATTTCCCTTACTCTAGGAGATGGGTCAAAAAAGATCTTGCTGTGATTCATGCTAAATAGTGTTGTGCCTATGTTCTTCTCTAAGAGTTTTATAGTATTTAGCATAACATTTAAAAGTCTTTAATCCATTTTGAGTTCATTTTTGTATATGATGTTATGGAGTTTTCTAATTTCATTTTTTTTTAACATCTATATTGGAGTATAATTGATTTTCAATGGTGTGTTAGTTTCTGCTTCATAACAAAGTGAATCAGTTATACATATACATATATTCCCATATCTCTTCCCTCTTGTGTCTCTCTCCCTCCCACACTCCCTATCCAACACCTATAGGTGGTCACAAAGCACCGAGCTGATCTCCATGTGCCATGTGGCTGCTTCCCACTAGCTATCTATTTTACGTTTGGTAGTGTATATATGTCCATGCCACTCTCTCACTTCGTCACAGCTTACCCATCCCCCTCCCCATATCCTCAAGTCCATTCTCTAGTAGGTCTGTAGCTTTATTCCCACCTTACCCCTAGGTTCTTCATGACCTTTTTTATCCCCTAGATTCCCTATATATGTGCTAGCATACGGTATTTCTTTTTCTCTTTCCAACTTACTTTATTCCATATGACAGACTATAGATCCATCCAGCTCACTACAAATAACTCAATTTCGTTTCTTTTTATGGCTGAGTAATATTCCATTGTGTATATGTGCCAAAACTTCTTTATCCATTCATCTCTTGATGGACACTTAGGTTGCTTCCATGTCCTGGTTATTGTAAATAGAGCTGCAATGAACATTTTGGTACATGACTCTTTCTGAATTATGGTTTTCCAGGGTGTATGCCCAGTAGTGGGATTGCTGAGTCGTATGGTAGTTATGTTTGCAGTTTTTAAGGAACCTCCATATTGTTCTCCATAGTGGCTGCACCAATTTACATTCCCACCAACAGTGAAACAGGGTTCCCTTTTCTCCACACTCTCTCCAGCATTTATTATTTCTAGATTTTCTGATGATGGCCATTCTGACTGGTGTGAGATGATATCTCATTGTAGTTTTGATTTGCATTTCTCTAATGATTAATGATGTTGAGCATTCTTTCATGTGTTTGTTGGCAATCTGTATATCTTCTTTGGAGAAATGTCTATTTAAGTCTTCTGCCCATTTTTGGATTGGGTTGTTTGTTTTTCTGTTATTGAGCTGCATGAGCTGCTTGTAAATTTTGGAGATTAATCCTTTGTCAGTTGCTTCATTTGCAAATATTTTCTCCCATTCTGAGGGTTGTCTTTTGGTCTTGTTTATGGTTTCCTTTGCTGTGCAAGGGCTTTTAAGTTTCATTAGGTCCCATTTGTTTATTTTTGTTTTTATTTCCATTTCTCTAGGAGGTGGGTCAAAAAGCATCTTGCTGTGATTTATGTCATAGAGCATTCTGCCTCTGTTTTTCTCTAAGAGTTTGATAGTGTCTGGCCTTACATTTAGGTCTTTAATCCATTTGGAGTTTATTTTTGTGTATGGTGTTAGGGAGTATTCTAATTTCATATTTTACATGTACCTGTCCAGTTTTCCCTGCACCATTTATTGAAGAGGCTGTCTTTTCTCCACTGTATATTCTTGCCTCGTTTAGCAAAGATAAGGTGACCATATGTGCGTGGGTTTATCTCTGGGCTTTCTACCCTGTTCCATTGATCTATCTTTTGGTTTTTGTGCCAGTACCATACTGTCTTGATTACTGTAGCTTTGTAATATAGTCTGAAGTCAGGGAGCCTGATTCCTCCATCTCCATTTTTCATTGTCAAGATTCCTTTGGCTACTCGGGGTCTTTTGTCTTTCCATACAAATTGTGAAATTTTTTGTTCTAGTTCTGTGACAAATGCCAGTGGTAGTTTGATAGGGATTGCATTGAATCTGTAGATTGTTTTGGGTAGTAGAGTCATTTTCACAATGTTGATTCTTCCAATCCAAGAACATGTATATCTCTCCATCTATTTGTATCATCTTTAATTTCTTTCATCAATGTCTTATAATTTTCTGTATACAGGTCTTTTGTCTCCTTAGGTAGTTTTATTCCTAGATATTTTATTTTTTCTGTTGCAATGGTAAATGGGAGTGTTTTATTAATATTACGTTCAGCTTTTTCATCATTAGTGTATAAGAATGCCAGAGATTTCTGTGCATTAATTTTGTATCCTGCTACTTTACCAAATTCATTGATTAGCTCTAGTAGTTTTCTGGTGGCATCTTTAGGATTCTCTATGTATAGTATCATGTCATCTGCAAATATGACAGCTTTACTTCTTCTTTTCCAATTTGGATTCCTTTTATTTCTTTTTCTTCTCTGATTGCTGTGGCTAAAACTTCCAAAACTATGTTGAATAAGAGTGGTGAGAGTGGGCAACCTTGTCTTTTTCCTGATCTTAGTGGAAGTGGTTTCAGTTTTTCACCATTGAAGACGATGTTGGCTGTGTGTTTGTCATATATGGCCTTTATTATGTTGAGGAAAGTTCCCTCTATGTCTACTTTCTGCAGGGTTTTTATCATAAATGGGTGTTGAATTTTGTCAAAAGCTTTCTCTGCATCTATTGAGATGACGACATGGTTTTTCTCCTTCAATTTGTTAATATGGTGCATCACGTTGAATGATTTGCATATATTGAAGAATCCTTGCATTTCTGGGATAAACCCCACTTGATCATGGTGTATGATCCTTTTAATGTGCTCTTGGATTCTGTTTGCTAGTGTTTTGTTGAGGATTTTTGCATCTATGTTCATCAGTGCTATTGGCCTGTAGTTTTCTTTCTTTGTGACATCTTTGTCTGGTTTTGGTATCAGAGTGATGATGGCTTTGTAGAATGAGTTTGGGAGTGTTGTTCCCTCTGCTATATTTTGGAAGAGTTTGAGAAGGATATGTGTCATCTCTTCTCTAAATGCTTGATAGAATTCACCTGTGATGCCATCTGGTCCTGGGCTTTTGTTTGTTGGAAGATTTTTAATCACAGTTTCAATTTCAGTGCTTGTGATTGGTCTGTTCATATTTTTTATTTCTTCCTGATTCGGTCTTCGCTAGTTGTGCTTTTCTAAGAATTTGTCCCTTTCTTCCAGGTTGTCCATTTTATTGGCATAGAGTTGCTCATAGTAATCTCTCCTGATCCTTTGTATTTCTGCAGTGTCAGTTTTTCCTTCTCCTTTTTCATTTCTAATTCTATTGATTTGAGTCTTCTTCCTTTTTTTCTTGATGAGTTTGGTTAATGGTTTATCAATTTTTTTTATCTTCTCAAAGAACCAGCTTTTAGTTGTATTGATCTTTGCTATCATTTCCTTCATTTCTTTTTCATTTATTTCTAATTTGATCTTTATGATTTCTTTCCTTCTGCTAACTTTGGGGGTTTTTTTTTTGTTTTTTTTTGTTGTTGTTGATTTTTTATGTTTTTTTGCAATACACAGGCCTCTCACTGTTGTGGCCTCCCCCATTGCGGAGCACAGGCTCCGGACACGTAGGCACAGCGGCCATGGCTCACGGCCCTAGCTGCTCCATGGCATCCGGGATCTTCCCAGACTGGGGATAAACCCATGTCCCCTGCATCGGCAGGCAGACTCTCAACCACTGCACCACCAGGGAAGCCCTGAAGATTTTTGTTCTTCTTTCTCTAATTGCTTTAGGTGCAAGATTAGGTTGTTTATTTGAGATGCTTCCTGTTTCTTAAGGTAGGATCATATTGCTATAAACGTCCCTCTTAGAACTGCTTTTGCTGCACCCCATAGGTTTTTGGTCATCGTGTCTCCACTGTCATTTGTTTCTAGGTATTTTTTTATTTCTTCTTTGATTTCTTCAGTGACCACTTCGTTATTAAGTAGTGTATTGTTTATGCTCCATGTGTTTGTATTTTTACAGATCTTTTCCTGTAATTGATATCTAGTCTCATAGTGTTGTGGTCGGAAAAGATACTTGATACGATTTCAATTTTCTTAAATTTACCAAGTCTTGATTTTTGACCCAAGATATGATCTATCCTGGAGGACGTTCCATGAGCACCTGAGAAAAATGTGTATTCTGTTGTTTTTGGATGGAATGTCCTATAAATATCAATTAAGTCCATCTTGTTTAATGTATCATTTAAAGCTTGTATTTCCTTATCTATTTTCATTTTGGATAATCTGTTCATTTTTGAAAGTGGGGTGTTAATATCCCCTACTATTATTGTGTTACTGTGGATTTCCCATTTTACGGCTGTTAGAATTTGCCTTATGTATTGAGGTGTTCTTATGTTGGGTGCATAAATATTTACAATTGTTATATCTTCTTGGATCAATCCGTTGATCATTATGCAGTGTCCTTCTTTGCCTCTTGTAATAGTCTTTATTTTGAAGTCTATTTTGTCTGAAAGGAGAATTGCTACTCCAGCTTTCTTTTGATTTCCATTTGCATGGAATATCTTTTTCCATCCCCTTACTTTCAGCCTGTATGTGTCCCTAGGTCTGAAGTGGGTCTCTTGTAGACAGCACATATATGGGTCTTGTTTTTGTATCCATTCAGCCAGTCTGTTTGTTTTGGTGGGAGCATTTAATCCATTTACTTTTAAGGTAATTATTGATATGTATGTTCCTATTCCCATTTTCTTAATTGTTTGTTATTGTGGGTCTTTTCCTTCTCTTGTGTTTCTTGCCTAGAGAAGTTCCTTTAGCATTTGTTGTAAAGCTGGTTTCATGGTGCGGAACTCTCTCAGCTCTTGTTTGTCTGTAGAGTTTTTAATTTCTCCATCAAACCGGAATGAGATTCTTTCTGGGTAGACTAATCTTGGTTGTAAGTTTTTCTCCTTCATCATTTTAAATATGTCCTCCACTCCCTTCTGGCTTGCAGAGTTTCTGCTGAAAGATCAGGTGTTATCCTTATGGGGATTCCCTTGTGTGTTATTTGTTGTTTTTCCCTTGCTGCTTTTAATATGTTTTCTTTGTATTTAATTTTTGATAGTTTGATTAATATATGTCTTAGAGTGTTTCTCTTTGGATTTATACTTTATGGGCCTCTCTGTGCTTCCTGGACTTGATTAACTATTTCCTTTCCCATATTAGGGAAGTTTTCAACTATAATCTCTTCAAATATTTTCTCAGTCCCTTTCTTTTTCTCTTCTTCTTCTGGGACCCCTATAATTCGAATGTTGGTGCGTTTAATGTTGTCTGAGAGGTCTCTGAGGCTGTCCTCAGTTCTTTTCATTCTTTTTTCTTTATTCTGCTCTGCAGTAGTTATTTGCACTATTTTATCTTCCAGGTCACTTATCCGTTCTTCTGCCTCAGTTATTCTGCTATTGATCCCATCTAGAGTATTTTTAATTTCATTTATTGTGTTGTTCATTGTTGCTTGTTTCCTCTTTAGTTCTTCTAGGTCCTTGTTAAATGATTCTTACATTCTGTCTATTTTATTTCCAAGATTTTGGATCATCTTTACTATCATTATTCTGAATTCTTTTATAGGTAGACTGCCTATTTCCTCTTTGTTTCTCAGCTCTGATGGGTTTTTACCTTGCTCCTTCATCTGCTGTGTGTTTTTCTGTCTTCTCAATTTGCTTATCTTACTGTGTTTGGAGTTTCCTCTTTGCAGGCTGCAGGTTTCTAGTTCCTGTTGTTTTTTGTGTCTGTCCCCAGTGGCTAAAGTTGGCTCAGTGGGTTTTGTAGGCTTCCTGCTGGAGGGGACTGGTGCCTGTGTTCTGGTGGATGAGGCTGCATCTTGTCTTTCTGGTGGGCAGGTCCACGTCTGGTGGTGTGGTTTAGGGTGTCTGTGGCCTTATTATGATTTTAGGTAGCCTGTCTACTAATAGGTGGTGTTGTGTTCCTGTCTTGCTAGTTGTTTGGCAGAGGGTGTCCAGCACTGTACCTTGCTGTTTGTTGAGTGAAGCTGGGTCTTGCTGTTGAGATGGAGATCTCTGCAACATTTTTGCCATTTGACATTATGTGGTGTTGGAAGGTCTCTTGTGGACCAGTGTCCTGAAGTTGGCTCTCCCACCTCATAGGCACAGCACTGACTCCTGGCTGGAGCACCAGGAGCCTTTCAACCACACAGCTCAGAATAAAAGGGAGAAATAGTAGAAGGAAAGAAAGAAAGACAGAAAGAAGATAAAATAAAATAAAGTAAGATAAAATAAAAGTTATTAAAATAAAAAATTATTATTAAGAAAATAAAATTTTTTAATTAAAAGAGAAAAAAGGGATGGACAGAAACCTAGGACAAATGGTGAAAGCAAAGCTTTACAGACAAAATCTCACACAGAAGCATACACGTACACACTCAGAAAAAGAGGAAAAGGGGAAAATATAATACATCTTGCTCTCAAAGTCCACCTCCTCAGTTTGGGATGATTCATTGTCTATTCAGGTATTCCACAGATGCAGGGTACATCAAGTTGATTGTGGAGATTTAATCCACTGCTCCTGAGGCTGCTGGCAGAAATTTCCCTTTCTCTTCTTTGCTTGCACAGCTCCCAAGGTTCCGCTTTGGATTTGTCCCTGCCTCTGCGTGTCAGTCACCTGAGGGCATCTGTTCTTCGCTCAGACAGGACAGGGTTAAAGGAGCAGCTGATTCAGGGGCTCTGGCTCACACAGGCCGAGGGAAGGGAGGGGTACGGATACAGGTCGAGCCTGCAACGGCAGAGGCCGGCATGACGTTGCACCAGCCTGAGGTGAACCATGCATTCTCTCGGGGAAGTTGTCCCTGGATCACGGGGCCCTGACAGTGGTGGGCTGCACAGGCTCCAGGGAGGGGAGATGTGGATAGTTACCTGTGCTCGCACACAGGGTTCTTGGTGGCGGCAGCAGCAGCCTTAGCGTCTCATGCCCGTCTCTGGGGTCCGCATTGTTAGTCGCGGCTCACGCCCATCTCTGGAGCTCCTTTAAGCAGCCCTCTTAATCCCCTCTCCTCATGCACCAGGAAACAAAGAGGGAAGAAAAAGTCTCTTGCCTCTTCAGCAGCTCCAGACTTTTTCCCGGACTCCCTCCCAGCCACCCATGGTGCACTAACCCCTTCAGGCTGTATTCACGCCACCAGCCCCAGTCCTCTCCCTGAGATCTGAGATCTGACCGAAGCCTGAGCCTCAGCTCCCAGCCCCCACCCGCCCCGGCATGTGAGCAGACAAGCCTCTCATTCTGGTGAGTGCTGGTCCACACCGATCCTCTGTGTGGGAATCTCTCTGCTTTGCCCTCCACGCCCCTGTTGCTGTGCTCTCCTCCATGGCTCCGAAGATTCCCCCCTATGCCACCCACTGCCTCCACCTGCTAAGGGGCTTCCTAGTGTGTGGAAACCTTTCCTCCTTCACAGCTCCCTCCCACTGGTGCAGATTCCATCCCTATTCTTTTGTCTCTGTTTTTTCTTTTTTCTTTTGCCCTACCCAGGTATGTGAGGAGTTTCTTGCCTTTTGGGAGTTCTGAGGTCTTCTGCCAGCATTCCATGTGTGTTTTATAGAAGCAGTTCCACGTGTAGATGTATTTCTGATGTATCTGTTTGGAGGAAGGTGATCTCTGCGTCTTACTCTTCCGCCATCTTCCCCAAGTCCTCCTAATTTCATTCTTTTATATGTAGCTTTCCAGTTTTCCCAGTGTCACTTATTGAACAGACTGTCTTTTTCTCCACTGTATATTCTAGCCTCCTTGTTGTAGATTAATTGACAATAGGTGTGTGAGTTTATTTCTAGGTTTTCTATCCTATCCCATTCATTGATATTTCTGTTTTTGTGCCAGTACGTTATATTTTTATTTTTTGCGGTACGTGGGCCTCTCCCTGTTGTGGCCTCTCCTGTTGCAGAGCACAGGCTCCGGATGTGCAGGCTCAGCGGCCATGGCTCAAGGGCCCAGCCGCTCCGCGGCATGTGGGATCTTCCTGGACCAGAAGATGAACCCGTGTCCCCTGCATCAGCAGGCGGACTCTCAACCACTGCGCCACCAGGGAAGCCTCAGTACGTTATTGTTTTGATTACTGTTGTTTTGTAGTATAGTATGAAGTCAGGGGGTCTGATTCCTACAGCTCTGCTTTTCTTTCTCAAGATTGATTTGGCTATTCAGGGTCTTTTGTGTTTCAATACAAATTTTAAATATTTTTTGCTCTCCTTCTATGAAAAACGCCATTCGTAATTTGATAGGAATTGCATTGAATCTGTAGATTGCCTTGAGTACTAAGTCCTTTTGACAATATTGATTCTTCCAATCGAAGAACATCTGTTTGTGTCATCTCTGATTTCTTTCATCAGCATCTTATACTTTTCAGAGTAGAAGTCTTTTGTCTCCTTAGATGGCTTTATTCCTAGGTATTTTATTCTTTTTATGGAATGATAAATGGGACTGTTTCTTTAATTTCTCTTTCTGATCTTTTGTTGTTAGTGTATAGGAATGCAAGTGATTTCTGTGTATTAATTTTGTATTCTGCAACTTTACCAAATACATTGATTAGCTCTAGTAGTTTTCTGATAAAATCTTTAGTATTTTCTATATATAATATCATGTCACCTGCAAACAGTGACACTTTTACATCTTCTTTTCCAATTTGGTTTTCTTTTATTTCTTTTTCTTCTCTGATTGCTGTGGCTAGGACTTCCAAAATATGTTGAATAAAAGTGGTGACACTGGGCATCCTTGCCTTGTTCCTAATCTAAGAGGAAATGTTTTCAACTTTTCAGTGATGAGAATGATGTTGGCTGTGGGTTTGTCTTACATGGGCTTTATTCATTGAGGTAAGTTCCCTCTATTCCCACTTTCTGGGGAACTTTTATCATAAGTCAGTGTTGAATTTTGTCAAAAGCTTTTTCTGCATCCTTTGAGATGATCATATGGTTTTTATTCTTCAGTTTGTTAATGTGATGTATCACACTGACTGATTTGTGCATTCTGAAGAATCCTTGCATCACTGGAATAAATCCCACTTGATCATTGTATATGATCCTTTTAATGTATTATTGGATTCAGCTTGCTAGTATTTTTGTTGAGAATTTTTGCACCTATGTTCATCAGTGATATTGACCTGTTATTTTGTGTATGTGTGTGTGTGTGTGTGTGTGCGTGTGTGTGTGTCTTTGTCTGGTTTTGTTTATCAGGGTTATGGTGACCTACTAGAATGAGTTTGGGAGTGCTCTTCCCTCTGCAGTTTTTTGGAAGAGTTTCAGATGGATAGATGTTAACTGTTCTCTAAATGTTTGATAGAATTCACCTGTGAAGCCATCTGGTCATGGACTTTTGTTTGTTGGAAGATTTTTAATCATAGTTTCAATTTTAGTACTTGTGATTTGTCTGTTCATTTTCTGTTCATTTCTTCCTGGTTCAGTCTTGGAAGGTTGTATTTTCTAAAAATTTGTCCATTTCTTCTAGGTTGTCCATTTTATTAGCATATAGTTACTTTTAGTAATCTCTTATGATCCTTTGTATTTCTGTGGTGTCAGTTGTAACTTCTTCTTTTGAATTTCTAATTTTATTGATTTGAGTCCTGTCCCTCTTTTTCTTGATGAGTCTGGCTAAAAGTTTATCAATTTTGTTTATCTTCTCAAAGAACCAGCTTTTAGTTTCATTGATCTTTGCTATTGTTTTCTTCATCTCTATTCATTTATTTCTGCTCTGATTTTTATGACTTCTTTCCTTCTACTAACTTTGGGTTTTGATTGTATTCTTTCTACAGTTGCTTTAGATGTTAGGTTAGGTTGTTTATTTGAGAATTCTTTTGTTTCTTGAGGTAAGATTTTATTGCTATAAACTTCCCTCTTAGAACTGCTTTTGCTGCATCTCTTATGTTTTGGATCATCATGTTTTCATTTTCATTTGTCTCTAGGTATTTTTTAATTTCTTCTTCTTTAGTGATCCATTGGTGATTTAGTAGCGTATTATTTAGCCTCCATGTGTTTGTGTTTTCTTGTGTTTTTTTCTCTGCAATTGATTTCTAATCCCATAACGTTATGGTCAGAAAAGATGCTTGGTATGATTTCAGTTTTTGAAAGTTTCTTTCTTAAACTTTCCAAGGCTTGATTTGTGGCTCAAGACATGATCTATCCTAGAGAATGTTCCATATGCACTTGAGAAGAAAGTGTATTCAGCTACTTTCAGATTGAATGTTCTGTAAATATCAATTAAGTCCATCTGGTCTAATGTCTCATTTAAATCTTGTGTTTCCTTATTCATTTTCTGTCTGGATGACCTGTCCGTTGATAAGACTGTGGTATTAATGTCCCCCACTACAGCCGTATTACTGTCCATTCCTCCTTTATGGCTGTTAATGTTTGCCTTATATATTGAAGTGCTCCTATGTTGGGTGCATATGTATTTACAATTGCTATACCTTCTTCTTAGTTTGATCCCTTGATCTTTATGTAGTGTCCTTCTTTGTCTATTGTAACATTCTTTATTTCAGTCTGTTTTTTCTGATATGAGTATTGCTACTCCAGCTTTCTTTTGATTTCCATTTGCATAGACTACCTTTCTCCATCCCCTCAATTTCAGTCTGTATGTGTCCCTAAGATCTGAAGTGAGTCTCTTGTAGACAGCATATATACAGGTCTTGTTTTTTATCCATTCCGCCAGTCTATGTCTTTTGATAAGAGTACTTAATCCATTTACATTTAAGATAATTATCAGTATGAATGTTCTTATTGCCATTTTGTTAATTGTTTTGGATTCTTTTTTGAAGGTCTTTTTTCTTCACTTCATCTTTTGTTCTCTTCTCTTGTGATTTGATGTCTATCATTCATGATGTGTTTGAATTGCTTTTTCTTTTTTGTGTGTGTGTATCTATTGTAGATTTTTAGTTGGTGGTTCCCATGAGGTTTTGATATAGCAGTCTGTATATATACCAGATTGTTTTAGGTTGCTGGTCTCTTAGTTTCCATTGCATTTCCAATATCCTGCATTTGTACTCTCCTCTTCTCATAGTTGCTGGATTTGATATCATATTTGTATGGGGATGAATTCCTACCTTTACATTATGTTTGTCTCTACTGGTAAGTTTCCCCATTTGTAATTTTCTTAACTCTATATGTACCCTTTTCTTTTCTGCCTAGAGAAGTTTCTTTAGGATTTGTTGTAATGCTGGCTTGGGGGTGGTGGTGGTGGTGGTGTGTGTGCTGAATTCTCTTAGCTTTTGCGTCTGTAAAAGTTTTGATTTCTCCTTTGAATCTGAACAAGAGCCTTGCTGGGGAGAGTATTATTGATTGTAGGTTTTTCTCTTTTATCACCTTAAATATATCATGCCACTCTCTTCTGGCCTGCTGAGTTTCTGCTGAAAAATCAGCAGATAACCTTATGGGGCTTCCCTTGTATGTTATTTGTTGCTTTTCCTTGTTGCTTTTACTATTTTTTCTCTGTCTTTAATTTTTGTCAGTTTGATTAATATGTCTCTGCATGTTCCTCCTTGGATTTATCTTGTATGGTACTCTCTGCACTTCCTGGTCTTGAGAGAGTTTTCCCTTTCCCATGTCAGGGAAATTTCTGGTTATAATCTCTTCAAATATTTTCTCCAGTTCTTTCTCTCTCTTTTCTTCTTCTGAGGCCCTTATAATATGAATGTTGGTGTGTTTAATGTTGTCCCAGAGGTCTCTGAGACTGTCCTCATTTCTTTTCATTCTTTTTTCTTTACTCTGTTCCATGGCAGTGATTTCCTCCATTCTGTCTCTCAGCTCACTTATTCATTCTGCCTCAGTTATTCTGCTATTGATTCCTTCTAGTGTATTTTTCATTCCAGTTATTGAGTTGTTCATCTGTTTGTTTGTTCTTTAAATCTCCTACCTCTTTGTTAAACATCTCTTGTAACTTCTCGGTCCGTGCCTCCATTCGTTTTCAAAGATCTTGCAGCATTTTTACTATCGTTAGTCCAAATTCTTTTCTGATAGATGCCTATTTCCACTTCACTTAGTTGTTCTTGTGGTTTTTCTCTTGTTCTTTCATCTGAAACATATTTCTCTGCCATTTCATTTTCTCTAACTTTCTGTGTTTGTGGTCTCCTTTCTGCTAGCTGGAGGGTCATAGTTTCTCCTGCTTCTTGTGTCTGCCCTCTGGTAGGTGAGGTTGATTCTGAGGCTTGTGCAGGCTTCCTGTTGAGAGGGACTGGTGCCTGCCCTCAGGTTGGTGGATCTGGGTCTTGTCCCTCTGGTGGGCAGGGCCGTGTCAAGGAAGCAGGTTTACAGGTGGCTATGAGCTCAGTATGGCTTCAGGCATCCTGTCTGCTGATGGGTGGGTCTGTGTTCCTATCCTGCTGGTTGTTTGGCCTGGGACATTCCAGCACTGCAGTCTGTAGGGACATTCCAGCACTGGAGTCTGTAGGTTGCTGGGTAGGGCTGAGTCTTGATGCCAGAGTGGCAACCTCCTGGGGAGCTCATGATGATCACTATTCTCTGGGGTTTCTGTCCCCAGTGTCCTTGCCCCCCAAGTGACACACAGCCACCCCCCATCTCTCCAGGAGACCCTCCAAGACTCATAGGTAGATTCAGCCCTGGATCCTATGAAGTTACTGTTTTGTGCTGGATCCCAGGGTATGTGAAAACTTGTATTCACCCTCCAATAATGGAGTCTCTGTTTCCCCCAGTCCTGTGGCCCTCCTGTACTCCACCCCCACTGGTCTTCAAAGCCAAATGCTTTGGGTATTCCTCCTTCTACTGCCACACCCTCATGCTGGGGAACCTGATGTGGGGCTCAGAACTCTCATTTTTGTGGGAGAAACTCTGTGATATGATTTTTTTCCAGTTCATGGGTCTCCCACCCAGTGGGTATGGGATTTGATTATGTTGTGAAAGTGCTCCTCCTGCCATCTCGTTGTGGCTTCTTCTTTGTCTTTGAATGTAAAATATCTTTTTTGGTTGGTTCCAGTTATTTTCATTGATGGTTATTCATTCAGCAGTTAGTTTTGATTTTGGTGTTTTCATGAGAGGAGATGACCTTAGGTCCTTCTACTCCACCCTCTTTTCCAGAATCGAGGGGCTGCTCCTTTTAGTTTGGTTGTTTGCTGCCTCTTTCCTCAGCATGTGCTGACTGTTATCCCCTTGATATGGAATGTGCAGCTACAGCAGCCCTTGCCTTCTTTGGACAGTGGGGGCAGGTCCTGGCACCTGCTCATGAATTTCCTAGGGGCAGATGTTATCCACTTACTCCTGGGACAGCAGGTGCAGGTCCTGGCTCTTGCTCATTGATTTCTTAGTGGTGGGAGCTATCCATACCCTTCTGGGACAGCTGGGACAGGTCCTGGTGACTGCAGGTAGATTTTCCAGTGGCAGAACCTATATGCACTCTCCTGGGACAACAGGGGCAGGGCCTGGCATCAGCTCACAGGTCTGGTAGAGGTGGCTAGTGCCTGCCTCTGGGGCCCAAGATGGTGGCAGTGACTCACACCTGCCCCTGGAGCTCCTGTAGGTGGTGTCCTATTGCCTGGAAGTGCTCACAGGGAAAGAAACTTTTATGGTGGTCCTACCCCTCTCTTCATGTGACTCCTAATAATGGCAACTTGCCTCTCTGGCAAGCCCAACCTTCTTCAGAGTAAACCCTCAGTTGCCACAGCCTGGCCTCTTCAAGCTGTTTCTGCACATCTCACCCTGGTCCTCTCCCTGGATCTGACCTCTGGATCCTGAGCTTCAACACCTAGCCCCCACCTGCACTGACAGAGGAGTGTCTCAGGTTGGGGAGTGCAGGGCCCTCCATTTTGCCTTCCACAAACTTGTTGCTTCTCTCTCTTCTTAGGCTCCGAAACTCCCCTTCCATCCAGGCTGATATCCCCACCAGTAGAGAGATTTTCCAGGGTGCAGGAACCTTTCCTCCTTCACAGCTCCCTCCCTGGGGCACAGACCCTGTCCCCATTCTTTCTTTTTCTTTTTTCCTTTTGTCCTACCCATTTACATGGAGGTTTTCTTGTCTTTTTGGATGCCTGAAGTCTTCTGTCAGCGTTCAGTAGCTGTTCTCTGTATTTTCAATGTTTTTGTGGGAGAATGTGAATTCCACATCCTACACCTCTGCCATCTTGATTCCCCTGCCTCCTTCAGAGGAGTTTATATTCAATTTATTTTTAACAAGACTATATAATTATCATAAACTGTAAGAGAGTGGAGTATTTGGATATAATGAGAAATTGAAATAATTTTCTGAATAATTCATTCCAAATACATTTTGCCTGAAATATTTAAATAGTTGATTGAAAAAAAAACACTTTTATAAATATTTTGAAGTACTAAAGTTTAAAAGGAATAATATAATACCCATGACCCCACCACTTGTTTTAGACTTTATATGTGCTTCAGATCTTGTTTAATAAAAATAAATAAGACTTTTCCTTTGGAATTTTTCCTTCCTTTCATTGTGACAAATACCCTAATGAATTTGTTGTGTTTCAAAGTCTAGTGTTTTATACATTAACTTTCTTATGTGTATCCAGAAACAATAGAATTTCATTTATTTTAATTTGTATAAGTGATATTTCACTGTATAAACATTTCTCTAACTTTTTAAAAATTTTATGTTTTAAGATCTATCCTTGTTGAGACATAGATAGCTCTAGCCCATCATTTTAATTACTATTCAACATTTCAGCATATGACTCTACTATATTTTAATGTTCACTCATCTATTCTTCTATTGATGAACACAGGTTTTGTTTTCTAATTTTTAATTATTACAAAGTATGTTCCTATGAACATGACATTACATAAATTAAGCTACTTTACATTTCATATGGTATAAATAATTGAGTTTCCGAAACGTTACTAGAATTGGAATGATCAGATGTTGTTTACCTCAATATTAATTTAGGCATAATGAATAAAGATTTCTAAACCAAGTCCATAACTTTTATATAATAGTATTCATGTTTTTAGACTTATTGTGAGTAATCTTGTTGCATGCAGTAATGCCCAATGACCATTTCCTCTTCACCCAGGGCACTTTATTACTAGTTTCATCTCAGGACAAAAAGAAATTTTTATTGAATTTTGAATTTTTCATGTTTTATATTTTCATTTTTCTCTGAATAAATGTTATGTTTACAATCATCATTGTTCCCACTCATCCAAATTTTAAAATAATGCACATTATAAATAATGGTCTCTTAACATCATGCTGCTGATCTGTGAAACTGAAATAACGGCTTATACTAAGGACATTTTCAGCAAATTTTGAAATGGCATGAATAGTCAAATTATTTGCCTGAGCAGAATCAATTGTATTTCCTTGCTAAGTACTAACTAAAAATGTAGAAAAACTCTTTAACTACTTTGATATAAAATTTTCCGTAACCTTTAAGCATTTTTTTTCTCATTTTACAATTGATCTACTTCTAGACTTTTCAGAATGCCTATTTTTCATTCACTGTGAGAGGCTCCTTCTTCAGTTCAAACCAAGTTACCCTCTAACTAATGCTGTATAAATAGCTCATCATATCAGAGGATGTACAATGGAGCAGGATAGGGTAGTGGTCAAGTGAACCAGAATCAGAGTGCTTAGGTTGAAATCCAGAGTCTGAAACTTATTGTCTGAAATTTAGGAACTCAATTTCTTTTGGGCCCATTGTCCACATATTTAAATTCGTATCTATTTCAGAAGATTATTGTTAGGATTAAATATGATGTTTATAAAGCTCTTATATTTGGAACACTGTAGACATTCAGTTATTATTTCAACCTGTTTCTTCCATGTAGGAATAGACTATCTTATTCTGCACTTGATTCTCATATTTTGTTTAGCCATGTTGAGTGATGTGTGATAGTTGCATTACAGACCTCATCTGGCAGTTCCAAAGAAACAGTGGGTTTTGTTATGTGGCCAAAGGCATTTTGAGCTATGACTCAGAACTGAGCTAGTAATCAGCTTATTCCTACAGGTTTTTATTAGCAAAGGCATTTTGCTGATGACTAAGTCTTAGTCATGTGGCAAACACTGACTGTTGTAAAGATAGTACGAGTTCCCTTATACTCTTTACTCAGTTTCCCCTAGTGTTAACATTCTACATAACCCTGGTACATTTGTCATAACTAAGTGATTAATAATAGTATGTTATTAACTAAACTTACATTGTTTTTTCACATTAGCCCATTTAATATTCATAGAAAGCCTGTGAGTTAAGCACTGTTATTATCTTTATGTTTCAGATGAAAAGAAATTGAGTCTTTGAAAGGTTAAATAAATCACCAAGAACACACAGCTAAAAACACACAATGTAGGAGTCAGAATTCAAATTCATAACTGCCTTATCCTAGAACCTGAGTTCTTATCCATGGCCAAACTATCTCTGTGGGTCAATAACTGTTGATAAGGAGCAATAATTTCTGAAGATGACTTGCCTTGATGGGGGGATTTCCTCTTCAACAGAGTGATAAAAGGATCAATAAGGAGCAAGCTGGAATCAGAGCAAGGGAGATTCTGTTCCATTCTTATTTCTGTACATATGAATATGTCCAGGTTACATTTTTGCTATGCCAGAGTTCTTTTCATACTCAAGGTAATAAAAAAGAAGAATGCTTGTCCTAAAATATTTGCTTGACATCTCCATATTTCTAACCATATCTGTGTCTCTAACTCTGGATCTGAACATCAACTGTGGCAAATAGAGGCTTCCGGGTTAAACAGAAAACCATCTTTTGTGTCTATTATGCTAAAACATTTTGTGTCTAATGCATATAATAAAAATCACAGTGAATATAGGCATATTATTCAGAATTTTACTTTATAGACAATTTAGAGGAATGCATCTTTCTAGTATATTGAGATATGCATGGAATAATTGAAGAAAGATTAACTTACTTGGGTATATTTTTCTTTGCATGTAAAAGTTAACATTTACTAACTTAGTTAAAACACTAGGTAGAAAATCTGCTTCTATTTCTTTTTTTTTGCGGTAAGCAGGCCTCTCACTGTTGTGGCCTCTCCCATTGCGGAGCACAGGCTCCGGACGCACAGGCTCAGCGGCCATGGCTCACAGGCCCAGCTGCTCCATGGCATGTGGGTTCTTCCCAGACCGGGGCACAAACCCGTGTCCCCTGCATCGGCAGGTGGACTCTCAACCACTGCACCACCAGGGAAGCCCTCTGCTTCTATTTCTTTGTCAATATTATTACTATACAAGAGTGAGATATACTGTAAATATTTACTCTTCTTACTATAGATACTTAATATGGGGAAAGACATCCAAAGAAATTCTGTCTAGTAGTTTACCTATAACTTCCTCTTTTTAAAAACTCAAAATGCGCATCTGCACTAGTGACCATATAATTTTTAAATATTTGGGCTGAAAAAAAAAATTTGGGCTGGTATTTTCCTGTCCTGTCAGTCTTTTAAGTGACTTTATTGATCTTCCTATTCTTTGTAGAAGCACCAAAAATAGTAAACACTATATTTTACAAAATAAAAAAAAAATTAATAAAGACGAATGACTTAATAGTGTTTCCAAAAGGATAAATTAAGTTGTGCCTCAAGAATTATATTTCTATTTTTTTAATTACAAAGAATAACATCCATGTTATCCTTTTAAAAGTGTCAATAGGGCTTCCCTGGTGGCTCAGTGGTTGAGAGTCCGCCTGCCGATGCAGGGGACACGGGTTCATGCCCCGGTCCAGGAAGAACCCACATGCTGCGGAGCGGTTGGGCCCATGAGCCATGGCCGCTGAGCCTGCGCGTCCGGAGCCTGTGCTCCACAGCGGGAGAGGCCACAACAGTGAGAGGCCTGCATACTGCAAAAAAAAAAAAAAAGTGTCAGTATAAGTCACATATAGCAAAATCGAATGAGATATTCTATTTAGACATTTTTATTTAACTCTTTCTTCCTTTGTCTCTCTGCTGTACCAGATAGCATTTTCCCCAGAAAATATAATTCTGAGGATTGGAAATCATAAGCTTTCCTAATTTTTAAAAATAAATCTGGTCTACTTTTTTGACTTCAGAATATTCCACCTCAATCATTCCATATATTTACCAGCATTATGAGGTCATAATAGTGAAGTCTTTGAGGATCAGAATATAATATTGTGGTTATTTTTATAGTAAAAGTCATATATATATATTTACCTAATAGCTCACTTTTATAAGTTTAATTGCTCATAGTTGTCAGAATCAATATATAAATATATAAATAAGTACTGTGTAATAATGGTTAGTTATTATTTCATTGTTATGAAATGAAAAAGTGGGTCTGGCAATTTTGAAGTTTTTTGTAGTTTGACTATTTAGCATAGGTTTGGTCTATATGATAAGGCTCTAGATTAAATGTAGAAATATTGCTGGTCCTATATTAGGGCACATTCCTTACTCTAGATTAAGGGTGTTTCTCTTTTCCCATGACAGTAATGATAAAATGTTAATTACCTAGATTAGGGTGCAGAATTTAAAGACATGAATCTGGTCCATGTCAATAGTTCTAATATGGCAGACATCTATTAATTTCATACAAAAGGGGAATATCTATGAAGTACAAAAAACAGCTATTTTATTGGCCATAAATAATATCTTTACAAATAACACCAAGTTTAACTAAATTCTTTACATTATCTAGATCACTATAAACTGAAAATTAGTTACTAAGATAATTGAGCATAATCTAAAGCAAGAGGGAAATCCAATGCACATCCTCCTTTTTCTTTCTCCAATAAAAATGGCACCAATGCAAGTGACTGGGTCATCAATGTTTATTTTGCAATTAATAAAGGATAAAGGATACTTTCTGAATTTTTTTAGATTCACATTTTAGCTAAAAGCTAAAAGGGCCAAGTGGAAAAGTAACTTTTAAACATTTTTTGGCTATGAAACCAATTTAAGTAAACTCTGATTTAAAAATCCAAACTAGAGCATAGTTAAATATAATGTTGTTAAGGTATTGGGAGATGGTATAGCATTTAAGGAAAACTTAAGTTTGGTGTGTTTATGAGTTTCCTGACATATTTTCAATGCATACTCATCCTTTCTGGAAGGATGCTTTTTCTAATACATTAGATTTCCAAAGTGACCCACAGTTTGGAAAATTTTTTAAATTGCTTCTGGCTGACTAAATAAATGAATGACCAAATAAAACATATCAGGAGACCCAAGTTCACGTTAATGTTCTGACACTAATTAGTTTATGACCCTAGATAACTCACATGAATAATCTTATCTTCTGTTTCCTCATGAATTAGCAAAAAACAATTAGGTCTGTATTATTTCCAAAAATTTTACACTAAATCCTGGAAAAGAAAAAAGACATTAGTGGAAAAGTAGTGAAATCTAAATAAAGTATTTAGTTTAGTTAATAACATACTATTATTAATCACTTAGTTTGACAAATGTACCAGGGTTATGTAGAATATTAACACTAGGGGAAGCTGAATAAAGAATATAGGGAAACTCGTACTATCTTTACAACATTTCTGTAAAAGAGAATGTAAGAACTACAAACAAAATTTCTATTAAATTAAGTTTTGTGTCTAAAACAAAAAATAAATTATTCTAAAATAAAATATTTGTTTTAAAAAAGTATCACAGTTTTAACATCTAGTAAGGCTGAGAATTTATTTTCAACTTAGAAAATATTGGATCTTATATGTTATTAGAGACCCATTGCATGTTTTTGAGCCGGTAAACCACATGATCAAAGAAAAACTTATTTGGAGGTAATGTTTCACATGGAGGGAATAAGGAAAACTAGAGGAAATATGAGTATTGAAAAGCAACTTTATTGTTCTAAACTTGAGCTAGGACTGAGGTTGTGAGAATGGAAGGAAAGCATATGAAAGTATAAAGGTATGAATATCTTTAAAGAAATAATTAACAGGGCTGACTAGGCAAAATCACATAGCCATTATATGTATTATTTGGTCAACACTGGGCCTTGGAAGTGGAAAGTCATGTTTACTGACTTTTAAAAATAATAATAATGCCTTATGAATTTATCTTTTTCTTTCAAAATTCAAGATTTAGCATGTAATCAAACTTTTTCTAAATAAATCAATTTCTCTTTATCCCTTTTTCTCATTTATAAGCATTTTTCTTTAAAGGAATTGGAAATTTTTATATTTTATTACACTGGAGTGTTATATTAAGTAAATAGGTATGTTTCAATTCCACTCAAAACAAAGCAGTTTACCTCCAAAAAAATGATCATGATTTTGTATTATGAGAATACATTTTAAAAGGTAATAAAATAAAATATGTTGGGAAAAGTCATTTTTAAACTAGAAAATTGCAATTGGTCTTAATTGGGACTTAGTCTTTTAGCAGTTAGTTCCTTTCACTGTTCTTTTCTGTGTGACTTAGTCTTTTAGCAGTTAGTTCCTTTCACTGTTCTTTTGCGTGTAACACTTTGTGCACTCTGAGAAATCTCTGATCTAATGCTATGCTCAAGAATTATTTTCATGGCTCTGATTAAACTGCAAAAATTCTCATACTTTAGTCACCCATTACTAAATCAAAATTGCTCTGTGATCAGCTTTTATGATGTTGGCCAACACAACAGTGTTTTCTCTGGAGATCGTACTTGAGACGTTTTCAGAATTGCAAGTCTAAAACTAACATGTTTGAACATGTTTTTTCACATGACCCTCTATAATTGGAGTAGGATATAAATTGTCAACCATCATTAAATGTTTGAGTCACAAATAATCTTTGGAATAAATTAGATCAAAATCTTTCCTTTTCCACAAGGAAATTTGAGAACCAACTATTTTTTTCTGGAATTTTATTTTATTTATTTTTTCACAACTTTATTGGAGTGTAATTGCTTTACAATGTTGTGTTAGTTTCTGCTGTACAACAAAGTACAAGCTATATATATACATATATCCCCATATTCCCTCCCACTTGAGCCTCCCTCCCACCCTCCCTATTCCACCCCTCTTAAGTCATCACACAGCATCCAGTTGATCATCTTGCGCTATGCAACAGCTTCCTACTAGACATCCATTTTACATTTGGTAGTGTATATATGTCAGTGCTACTCTCTCACCTCATCCCAGCTTCCCCTTCCCCATCTGTGTCCTCAAGTCCGTTCTTTACATCTGGATCTTTTTTCCTGCCCTGCCATTAGGTTCATCAGTACCACTTTTTCAGTTTCCATATATATGCATTAGCATATGGTATTTATTTTTCTCTTTCTGACTTACTTCAGTCTGTATGACAGATTCTAGGTCCATCCACCTCACTACAAATAACTCAATTACATTCAATTTTACATCTGAGTAATATTCCATTGTATATATATGTCACATCTCCTTAATCCATTCATCTGTTGCTGGACATTAGGTTGCTTCATGTCCTGGCTACTGTAAATAGTGCTAAAATGAACACTGTGGTACGTGTCTCTTTTTGAATTATAGTTTTCTCAGGATATATGCCAAGAAGTGGGTTTGCTGGGTCATATGGTAGTTCTATTTTTAGTATTTTAAGGAACCACCATACTGTTCTCCATAGTGGTTGTATCAATTTACATTCCCACTAACAATGTAGGAGGGTTCCCTGTTCTCCACACTCTCTCCAGAATTTATTGTATCTAGACTTTTTGATGATGGCCATTCTGACTGGTATAGATGATACCTCATTTTGGTTTTGATTTTCATTTCTCTAATGATTAGTGACGTTGAGCATCTTTTCATGTATTTGTTGGCTATCTGTATGTCTTCTTTGGAGAAATGTCTATTTAGGACTTCTGCCCATTTTTTGATTGGATTGGTTTTTTTTAATATTGAGCTGCATGAGCTGCTTGTATATTTGAAGATTAACTCTTTGTCTGTTGCTTCACTTGCAAAAATTTTCTCCCGTTCTGAGAGTTGTCTTTTTGTCTTGTTTATGGTTTCCTTTGCTGTGTAAAAGCTTTTAAGTTTCATTAGGTCCCATTTGTTTATTTTTGTTTTTATCTCCATTTCTCTAAGAGGTGGGCAAAAAGGATCTTGCTGTGATTTATGTCATAGAGTGTTCTGCCTATGTTTTCCTCTAAGAGTTTTATAGGCTCTGGTCTTACATTTAGATCTTTAATACATTTGGAGTTTATTTTTGTGTATGGTGTTAGGGAGCATTCTAATTTCATTCTTTTCCATGTAGCTGTCCAGTTTTCCCAGCACCACTTATTGAAGAGGCTGTCTTTTCTCCACTGTTTATTCTTGCCTCTTTCATCAAAGATAAGGTGACCATATGTGTGTGGGTTTATCTCGGGGCTTTCCATCCTGTTCCATTGATCTACTTTTCTTTTTTTGTGCCAGTACCATACTGTCTTGATTACTGTAGCTTAGTAGTATTGTTTGAAGTCAGGGAGCCTACTTCCTCCAGCTCCATTTTTCTTTCTAAAGATTGCTTTTGATATTCAGGGTCTTTTCTGTTTCCATACAAGTTGTAAAATTTCTTGTTCTAGTTCTGTGAAAAATGCCATTGGTAATTTAAGTGGGATTGCATTGAATCTGTAGATCGCTTTGCGTAGTATAGTCATTTTCACAATATTGATTCTTCCAATCCAGGAGTATGGTATATCTCTCCATCTGTTTATATCATCTTTGATTTCTTTTATCAGTGTTTTATAGTTTTCTGAGTACAGGTCTTTGGCCTCCATAGGTCAGTTTATTCCTAGGTAGTTTACTCTTTTTGTTGCAGTGGTAAATGGGATTGTTTCCTTAATTTCTATTTCTGATCTTTCATTGTTAGGGTATAGGAATGCAAGAGATTTCTGTGCATTAATTTTGTATTCCACAACATCACCAAATTTATTGATTAGTTCTAGTAGTTTTCTGATAACATCTTTAAGATTTCTATGTATAGTATGTCATTGTCAAACAGTGACAGTTTTACTTCTTCTTTTCAATTGGGAGCCCTTTTATTTCTTTTTCTTCTCTCAGTTCTGTGGCTAGGACTTCCAATACAATGTTCAATAATAGTGGGAAGAGTGGACATTCTTCTGTTGTTCCTGATCTTACAGGAAGTGCTTTCAGATTTTCACCATGGATAATGATGTTTGCTGTGGGTTTGTCAAATATGACTCTTGTTGTGTTGAGGTAGGTTCCCTCTAAATCCACTTTCTGGAGAGTTTTTATCATAAATCAGTGTTGAATTTTGTCAGAAGCTTTTTCTGTATGTATCAAGTTGATCATATGATTTTTATTCTTTTTTTTTTAATATTGTGTATCACATGGATTGTTTTGCATATATTGAAGAATCCTTGCATCTCTGGGATAAATTCCACTTGAACATGGTGTGTGATTTTTTTAATGTGCTGCTGGATTCTGTGTGCTAGTATTTTGTTGAGGACTTTTGTGTGTATGTTCATCAATGATATTGGTCTAGAATTTTCTTTTTTTGTGATATCTTTTTCTGGTTTTGGTATCAGGGTAATGGTGGCTTCATAGAACAAGTTTGGGAGTGTCCCTCCCTGTGCTATTTTTTGCAAGAGTTTCAGAAGAACAGGTGTTAACTCTTCTCTAAATGTTTGATAGAATTCAGCTGTGAAGCCCTTTGGTCCTGGACGTTTGTTTGTTAGAAGATGTTTCATTACAGTTTCAGTTTCATTACCTGTAATTGGTCTGTTTCTTCCTGGTTCAATCTTGGAAAGTTGTACCTTCCAAGAATTTGTCCATTTCTTCCAGGTTGTCCATTTTATTGGCATATAATTGATTGTAGTAGTCTCTTAATGATCTTTTGTATTTCTGCAGTGTCTGTTGTAACTTCTTTTTCATTTCTAAATTTATTGATTTGAGTCCTCTCCCTTATTTTCTTGATGAGTCTGACAAAAGGCTTATCAATTTTGTTTACCCTCTTAAAGAAAAAGCTTTTAGTTTTATTGATCTTTGCCATTGATTTCTTTGTTTCTATTTCATTTATTTCTGCTCTGATCTTTATGAGTTCCTTCCTTCAACTTTCAGTTTTCTTTGTTCTTCTTTTTCTACTTGCTTTATGTGTAAGATTAGATTGTTTATTTCAGATTTTTCTTGTTTCTTGCAATGAGCTTGAATTGCTATAAACTTCCCTCTTAGAACTGCTTTTGCTGTATCCCATGGGATTTTTTTTTTCTTTCAGAGATTGTTTTATTCCTTGAAACAGTTCAAATAAACATTCATATTGAGGAGACACTGATTTTCACCTCCAGAAATGAATTGAAATTCAGAGATGTTTGTTTGGATTTTAAAAATAAATTTCTATATACCATCCATTATAGGCACAAATTATTTTAAATTTTCAATATTATAATGTGTATTAACTTGGCATTATCCTACCTCAAGTGCCACAATTTCTGATTTGAAATTCTAAAATTCTGAGAACTTATTTGCTATCTGCATCTAATCTTACCTGAAGTGATGAGATTCTTTGTTTTTTGTGTTGTTTTTTTTATTTTTATTTTTTATGTCTTTATTAGAGTATAATTGCTTTACAATGCGGTGTTAGTTTCTGCTTTATAACAAAGTGAATCAGTTATACATATACATAAGTCCACATATCTCTTCCCTCTTGTGTCTCCCTCCCTCTCACCCTCACTATTCCACCCCTCTAGGTGGTCACAAAGCACTGAGCTGATCTCCCTGTGTTATGTGGCTGCTTCCCATGAGCTATCTATTTTACGTTTGGTAGTGTATATATGCACATGCCACTCTCTCACTTTGTCCCAGCTTACACTTCCCTCTCTGCGTATCCTCAAGTCCATTCTCTAGTAGGTCTGTGTCTTTATTCCCGTT
Organism: Lagenorhynchus albirostris; assembly: GCF_949774975.1. NCBI lineage: Eukaryota > Metazoa > Chordata > Mammalia > Artiodactyla > Delphinidae > Lagenorhynchus > Lagenorhynchus albirostris. Next base: position 83,399,604 of record NC_083103.1, read on the forward strand.
TTGTCCCTAGGTTCTTCATGAGCTTTTTTTTTTAAGATTATATATATATATGTGTGTTAGCATATAGTATTTTCTGTTTTTGACTTACTTCACTCTGTATTACAGACTCTAGGTACATCCACCTCACTACAAATAACTCAATTTCGAATCTTTTTATGGCTGAGTAATATTCCACTGTATATATGTGCTACATCTTCTTTACCATTCATCTGTTGATGGTTGCTTCCATGTCCTGACTATTGTAAATACAGCTGTAATGAATATTGTGGTACATGACTCTTTTTGAATTATGGTTTTCTCAGGGTACATGCCCAGAAGTGGGATTGCTGGGTCATACGGTAGTTCTATTTTCAGTATTTCAAGGAACGTCCACACTGTTCTCCATAGTGGCTATCAAGTTACATTCCCACCAACAGTGCAAGAGGGTTCCATTTTGTGCACACCCTCTCCAGCATTTATTGTTTGTAGATTTTGTGATGATGACCATTCTGACTTGTGTGAGACGATATCTCATTATAGTTTTCATTTGCATTTCTCTAATGATTACTGATGTTGAGCATCCTTTCATGTGTTTGTTGGCAATCTGTATATCTTCCCTGGAGAAATGTCTATTTAGGTCTTCTGCCCATTCTTGGATTGGGTTTTTTGTTTTTTTTGGTATTGAGCTGCATGAACGGCTTGTAAATTTTGGAGATTAATCCTTTGTCAGTTGCTTCATTTGCAAATATTTTCTCCCATTCTGAGGGTTGTCTTTTCATCTTGTTTATGGTTTCCTTTGCTGTGCAAAAGGATTTAAGCTTCATTAGGTCCCATTTCTTTATTTTTGTTTTTATTTCCATTTCTCTAGGAGGTGCGTCAAAAAGGATCTTGCTGTGATTTATGTTTTAGAGTGTTCTTGCCTATGTTTTCTTTTAAGAGTTTTATAATGTCTGGCCTTATATTTAGATCCTTAATCCATCTGAGTTTACTTTTGTGTATGGTGTTAGGGAGAGTTCTAATTTCATTCTTTTCCATGTAGCTGTCCAGTTTTCCGAGCACCACTTATTGAAGAGGCTGTCTTTTCTCCACTGTATACTCTTACCTCTTTTATCAAAGATAAGGTGACCCGTTTGTGTGGGTTTAACTCTGGGCTTTCTATCCTGTTCCATTGATCTATATTTCTGTTTTGTGCCAGTACCAAACTCTCTTATTTACTGTAGCTTTGTAATATAGTCTGTAGTCAGGGAAACTGATTCTTCAGGCTCCGTTTTTCTTTCTAGGATTGCTTTGGCTATTCAGGGTCTTTTGTGTTTCCATACAAATAGTGAATTTTTTTGTTCTACTTCTATGAAAAATGCCAGTGGTAGTTTGATAGGGATTGCATTGAATCTGTAGATTGCTTTGGGTAGTATATTCATTTTGACAACGTTTATTCTTCCAGTCGAAAAACATGGTATATCTCTCCCTCTATTTGTATCATCTTTAATTTCTTTCATTAAAGTCTTATAATTTTCTGCATACAGGTCTTTTGTCTCCTTAGGTAGGTTTATTACTAGATATTTTATTCTTTTTGTTGCAATGGTAAACGGCAGTGTTTTCTTATTTTCACTTTCAGCTTTTTCAGCATTAGTGTACTGGAATGCCAGAGATTTTTGTGCATTAATTTTGTATTCTGCTACTTTACCAAATTCATTGATAAACTCTGGTAGTTTTCTGGTAGCATCTTTAGGAATCTCTATGTATAATATCATGTCATCTGCAAACAGTGACATCTTTACATCATCTTTGCAGATTTGGATTCCTTTTATTTCTTTTTCTTCTCTGATTGTTGTGGCTAAAACTTCCAAAACTATGTTGAATAAGAGTGGTGAGAGTGGGCACCCTTGTCTTGTTCCTGATCTTAGTGGAAATGCTTTCAGTTTTTCACCATTTCGGGCGATGTTGGCTGTGGGTTTGTCATATACGGCCTTTATTATGTTGAGGCAAGTTCCCTCTATGCCTACATTCTAGAGGGTTTTTATCATAAATTGGTGTTGAATTCTGTCAAAAGCTTTCTCTGCATCTATTAAGATCATCATATGGTTTTTCTCCTTCAATTTGTTAATATGGTGTATCATATTGATTGGTTTGCATGTATTGAAGAATCCTTGCATTCCTGGGATAAACCTGCCTTGATTATGGTGTATGATCCTTTTAATGTGTTGTTGGATTCTGTTTGCTAGTATTTTGTTGAGGATTTTTGCATCTATGTTCATCAGTGTTATTGGCCTGTAGTTTTGTTTCTTTTTCACATCTTTGTCTGGCTTTGGTATCAGTGTGTTGGTGGCCTCATAGAATGAGCTTGGGAGTGTTCCTCCCTCTGCTATATTCTGGAAGAGTTTTAGAAAGATAGGTGTTAGCTCTTCTCTAAGTGTTTGATAGAATTTGCCTGTGAAGCCAACTGGTCCTGGGTTTTGTTTGTTGGAAGATTTTAATAACAGTTTCGATTTCAGTGCTTGTGATTGGTCTGTTCATATTTTCTATTTCCTCCTGTTTCAGTCTCGGAAGGTTTTGCATTTCTAAGAATTTGTCCATTTCTTCCAGGCTGTCCATTTAATTGGCATATAGTTGATTGCAGTATTCTCTCATGATCCTTTATGTTTCTGCAGTGTCAGTTGTTACGTCTTTTTCATTTCTAATTCTATTGATTTGAGTCTTCTCCCTTTTTTTCTTGATGAGCCTGGCTAATGGTTTATCAATTTTGTTTATCTTCTCAAAGAACCAGCTTTTAATTTTATGGATCTTTGCTATCGTTTCCTTCATTTCTTTTTCATTTATTTCTGATCTGATCTTTATGATTTCTTTCCTTATCTTAATTTGGTGTTTTTTGTTCTTCTTTCTCTAATAGCTTAAGGTGTAAGGTTAGGTTGTTTATCTGAGATGTTTCTTGTTTCTTAAGGTAGGATTGTATTGCTATAAACTTCCCTCTGAGAACTGCTTTTGCTGCATCCTATAGGCTTTGGGTCATTGTGTTTTCATTGTCCTTTTTTTCTAGGTATTTTTTGATTTCTTCTTTGATTTCTTCAGTTTTCCCTTGGTTATAAAGCAGTGTAATGTTTAGCCTCCATGTGTTTGTAATTTTTACATATTTTTTCCTGTAATTGATATCTAGTCTCATAGCATTGTAGTCGGTAAAGAAACTTGATATGATTTCAATTTCTTAAATTTACCATGGCTTGACTTATGGGCCAAGATATGATCTATCCTGGAGAATGTTCCATGAGCACTTCAGAAGAATGTGTATTCTGTTGTTTTGGGATGGAATGCCATATAAATGTCAATTAAGTCTATCTTGTTTAATGTATCTTTTAAAGCTTGTGTTTCCTTATCTATTTTCATTTTTGATGAACTGTCCACTGGTGAAAGTGGGGTGTTAAAATCCCCTACTATGATTGTGTTACTGTGAATTTCCCCTTTTACGGCACTTAGTATTTGCCTTACGTATTGAGGTGCTCATATGTTGAGTGCATAAATATTTACAATTGTTACATCTTCTTTGATCAATCCCCTGATCATTAGGTAGGGTCCTTTTTTGTCTCTTGTAATAATCTTTGTTTTAAAGTCTATTTTGTCTGATAGGAGAATTGCTACTCCAGCTTTCTTTTGATTTCCATTTGCATGGAATATCTTTTTCCACCCCCTCACTTTCAGTCTGTACGTGTCTCTAGGTCTGAAGTGGATCTCTTGTAGACAGCATATATATGGGTCTTGTTTTTGTATCCATTCAGCCAGTCTATCTTTTGGTTGGAGCATTTAATCCATTTACATTTAAGGTAATTATTAATATCTATGTTCCTATTACCATTTTGTTAATTGTTTTGGGTTTGTTATTTTAGGTCTTCTTCTTCTGTTTTGTTTCCTGCCTAGAGAAGTTCCTTTAGCATTTGCTGTAAAGCTGGTTTTGTGGTACTTAATTCTCTTAACTTTTGCTTGTCTGTAAATGTTTTAATTTCTCCATCAAATCTGAACAAGATCCTTGCTGTGTAGAGTAGTCTTGGTTATAGGTTTTACTCCTTCATCACTTTAAATATTTCCTGCCACTACCTTCTGGCTTGCAGCATTTCTGCTGAAAGATCAGCTGTTAACCTTATGGGGATTCCCTTTTATGTTATTTGTTGTTTCCCCTTGCTGCTTTTAATATGTTTTGTTTGTATTTAATTTTTGATAGTTTGATTAATATATGTCTTAGAGTGTTTCTCTTTGGATTTATACTTTATGGGCCTCTCTGTGCTTCCTGGACTTTATTAACTATTTCCTTTCCCATATTAGGGAAGTTTTCAACTATAATCTCTTCAAATATTTTCTCAGTCCCTTTCTGTTTCTCTTCTTTTTCTGGGACCCATGTAATTCGAATGTTGGTGTGTTTAATGTTGTCCCAGACGTCTCTGAGACTGTCCTCAATTCTTTTCATTATTTTTTCTTTATTCTACTCTGCCGTAATTATTTCCACTATTTTATGTTCCAGGTCAGTTATCCATTCTTCTGCCTCAGTTATTCTGCTATTGATTCCTTCTAGAGAATTTTTAATTTCCTTTATTGTGTTGTTCATTCACTGTTTGTTTGCTGTTTATTTCTTCTAGGCCTTGTTAAATGTTTCTTGTATTTTCTCCATTTTATTTCCAAGATTTTAGATCATCTTTACTATCATTATTCTGAATTCTTTTTCAGGTTGTCTGCCTATTTCATTTTCATTTGTTAGGTCTGGTGGGTTTTTGCCTTGCTCCTTCAACTGCTGTGTGTTTCTCTCTCTTCTCATTTTGCTTAACTTACTGTGTTTGAGGTGTTCTTTTTGCAGGCTGCAGGTTCTTAGTTCCCATTGTTTTTGGTGTCTGTCTCCAGTGGCTAAGGTTGGTTCAGTGGTTTGTGTAGGGTTCCTGGCTGGAGGGGCCTAGTGCCTGTGTTCTGGTGGATGAGGCTGGATCTTGTCTTTCTGGTGGGCAGGTCCAGGTCAGGTGGTGTGTTTTGTGGTGTCTCTGGCCTTATGATTTTACATAGCCTATCTGCTAATGGACGGGGTTGCGCTTCTTTCTTGCTAGTTGTTTGGCATAGGGTGTCTAGCACTGTATCTTGCTGGTCATTGAGTGGAGCTGGGTCTTGGTGTTGAGATGGAAATCTCTGGGAGATTTTCACTGTTTGATATTACGTGGAGCTTGGAGGTCTCTTATGGACCAGTGTCCTGAACTTGGCTCTCCCACCTCAGAGGAACAGACTTGATGTCTGGCTGGAGTACCAAGAGCCTGTAATCCACATGGCTCAGAATAAAAGGGAAAAAAAATAAAGAAAGAATGAAGATAAAAGAAAAGAAAGTAAAATAAAATAAATTTATTAAAATAAAAAATAATTATTTAAAAAAATTTAAAATTAAAAAGAAAAGAAAGAAAGATAGAAGAGAGCAGCCAAACCAAAAATCAAATTCACCAATGATAACAAGTGCTAAAAACTATACTAAAAATTAAAAAAAATAAAGGACAGATAGAAGCCTAGGACAAATGTTAAAAGCAAAGCTATACACACAAAATCACACACAGAAGCATAGGCATACACACTCACAAAAAGAGAAAAAGGGGAAATATATATATATATATATATATATATATAGTTGCTACCAAAGTCCATCTCCTCAATTTGGTATGATTTTTTGTCTATTCAGGTATTCCACAGATGCAGGGTACATCAAGTTGATTGTGGAGATTTAATCCGCTGCTCCTCAGCCTATTGGGAGAAATTTCCCTTTCTTTTCTTTGTTTGCACTACTCCTAGGGTTCAGCTTTGGATTGGCCCCGCCTCTGTGTGTAGGTAACCTGAGAGCGTCTGTTCTTTGCTCAGACAGGATGGGGTTAAAGGAGCAGCTGATTCGGCAGCTCTGGCTCACTCAGGCCGGGGAGAGGGAGGGGTACAGAATGCGGGACGAGCCTGTGGCAGCAGAGGCCAGTGTGACGTTGAACCAGCTTGAGGCACACTGTGTGTTCTCCCGGGGAAGTTGTCCCTGGATCACGGGACCCTGAAGTGGCAGGCTGCACAGGGTCCCAGGAGAGGAGGTGTGGATAGTGACCTGTGATTGCACGCAGGCTTCTTGGTAGCTGCAGCTGCAGCCTTAGTGTCTCATGCCCGTCTCTGGGGTCCATGCTGATAGCCGTGGCTCACTCCCATCTCTGGAGCTCCTTTAAGTCGCACTCTTAATCCCCTCTCCTCGTGCACCAGGAAACAAAGAGGCAAGAAAAAGTCTCTTTCCTCTTCGGCAGCTACAGACTTTTTCCTGGACTCCCTCCCTGCTGGCTGTGGCACACTAGCCCCTTCAGTCTGTGTTCACACAGCCAGCCCCAGTCCTCTCCCTGCAGCCCATAGGTTTTGGATCATTGTGTTTTCATTGTATTTTGTTTCTATTTTTTTATTTCTTCTTTGATGTCTTCAGTGATTTCTTGGTTATTTAGCAGCACACTGTTCAGCCTCCATGTATTGTGGTTTTTACAGTTTTTTCCTGTAATTGATTTCTAACCTCATACCATTGTGTTTGGAAAAGATGATTGATAAAATTTCAATTTTCTTAAATTTTCCAAGGCTTGATTTGTGATCCAAGATGTGATCTCTTCTGGAGAACAGAACCAGAGAACTTAAGTGACTTAAAGAAATCCTGTAGTTCTCAAAAGATCCTTCAATCACTGTCTACCAACACAAATATTTCTCTTTCTTCATATAATGAAGATCATGGATCTAAATTTATTTGAATAGCCAGAGGGGCACAATTTGTCCCCATTGGAATGGCAAGTTTTGCAGCAATCGTTGTGTATGAATTATATAAATTGAAGAGAAGGGAAAATACTAAAATGTCCATTCACCTGATTCACATGTGCCTGGCAACCCAAAGCTTTGTTGCAGGAACAACGACTCTTGGTATGGACTATTCTATGTATCAGGAATTCTGGCCAAAATCTAAACCTTAGAAAAGATGCTGTCTTGGTCTTGTTGATAGTGCTTGCTTTAGTCAGGCATCTTATATTGAGGTTATATATTTATGTTGAAAATAAATTGTTTGAGTGGGTGAGACAATAACATGGTAATTTGAAAGTGGCTTCTTTTTTTGCAGGTTTGATTTGCCTGGTCATGAAATTATTGGTGACTAGCTCACTAACTATGTCATTCAAGGGAATCAAATTAGCACAAAAGAAACATGTCACTTTTACACACACATGATAATGGTAAAATGTCTACCTTCTTAAGCTCTCCTCATGAAATTAGTTCTAAAGAAGCCAATCGTGAAATACTCCTAGCTGCTACAAAATATCACATGCTTTTGATGTTACATAGGAATTCTATTTGTTTTATGGCATTCTGTTTTTAGGACTGGTTGGCTCTTGAAGAACCCTTTCAGAACAATACATAGAATATAATATTATAATATTATAAGCCTCCCCACACTAACCAATTGTGTGTGTTTAAACCAAACATGAAAAGCTGATAATAGAGCTGCTTAGAAGTAGTATTTATTTCAGGATCATACTTGTAAATATGGTAATAACTTAATTATGGATCCTAGTTTTGCTTTTTTGTTATTGCAGAATTTTATTTTGCTGCCGCTATTTTAGAATAATTTTTAAATGTCACCTTCAAGCAGAAATATGTATTTTAAGTGATAATGAAAAGGTAAATGGAAAACACTGTTTAAAGTGTATATAGTATGTTTATTTTCTAAGAATCATAAATATTAAACTAAATAAATTATCTATAATGGAAGTGATTAATGATTTTTGAGCAAGCTGATTTGGTCAGACATTTTATACAAACTTTGGTATACTACAGAATGCTTTATTGCATTTGTGAAGTTCTCTCCTCTAACCTGAATTTATATTCTGTGGTGATAACAAGGGGAATGTAATGTTAATAAAATGTGAACACTTTAAAAGAAAAAAAAGGAAGAATGAGGAAGAGGAGGGTTAAACTCTTGAAGAAGAGAAAAAACTTCACTTTTTGTTTTCTAGTTCCTAAATATTTTCTTCAGGCTGATTTGCCTTCTTTGGGATTGAAGTCATTACAACTTTCTATGTTCTCCTTACAAAGATCTAGGCTAATTCTACTTATGATTGGTTCAGGAATACATCAAATAGAGAACACAGAATTCTTTAAAATTTTTTCTGCATTTAATATTTTAATAATGAAGTCAATGAAGGATTGTTCATTTTAAAAATGTGCATATTTTTTTCCTTCCACTCCATCCTTTGCCTTTTATACAGAAAGACTAGTGTGATATTGGACTTTTTTTTTTTTAACATCTCTATTGGGGCACAATTGCTTCACAATGGTGTGTTAGTTTCTGCCCCACAACAAACTGAATCAGCTATACATACACACACGTTCCCATATCTCTTCCCCCTTGCGTCTCCCTCCCTCCCATCCTCCCCATCCCACCCCTCCAGGCGGTTACAAACCACCGAGCTGATCTCCCTGAACCGCGCGGCTGCTTCCCACCAGCCATCTACCCTACGCTCGGTAGTGTATACACGTCCATGCCCCTCTCTCACCCCATCACAGCTCACCCCTCCTCCTCCCCGTATCCTCAAGTCTGTTCTCTAGTAGGTCTGTGTCCCCATTCCTGTCTTACCCCTAGGTTCTTCATGACATTTTTTTTTCTTAAATTCCATATATATGTGTTAGCATACAGTATTTGTCATTCTCTTTCTGTCTTACTTCACTCTGTATGATAGACTCTAGGTCTATCCACCTCATTACAAATAGCTCAACTTCGTTTCTTTTTATGGCTGAGTAATATTCCATTGTATATATGTGCCACATCTTCTTTATCCATTCACCCGAAGATCAGCACTTAGGTTGTTTCCATCTCCAGCCTATTGTAAATAGAGCTGCAGTGAACATTTTAGTACATGACTCTTTTTGAATTATGGCTTTCTCAGGGTATATGCCCAGTAGTGGGATTGCTGGGTCATATGGTAGTTCTATTTGTAGTTTTTTAAGGAACCTCCATACTGTTCTCCATAGTGGCTGTACCAATTCACATTCCCACCAGCAGTGCAAGAGTGTTCCCTTTTCTCCACACCCTCTGCACAATTTATGGTTTCTAGATTTTTTGATGATGGCCATTCTGACTGGTGTGAGATGATACCTCATTGTAGTTTTAATTTGCATTTCTCTAATGGTTAATGATGTTGAGCATTCTTTCATGTGTTTGTTGGCAGTCTGTATATCTTCTTTGCAGAAATGTCTATATAGGTCTTCTGCCCCTTTTTGGATTGGGTTATTTGATTTTTTGTTATTGAGCTGCTTGTAAATTTTGGAAATTATTCCTTTGTCACTTGCTTCATTTGCAAATATGTTCACCCATTCTGAGGGTTGTCTTTTAGTCTTGTTTAGGGTTTCCTTTGCTGTGCAAAATCTTTGAAGTTTCATTAGGTCCCATTTGTTTATTTTTGTTTTTATTTCCATTTCTCTAGGAGGTGGGTCAAAAAGGATGTTGCTGTGATTTATGTCATACAGTGTTCTGCCTATATTTTCCTCTAAGAGTTTGGTAGTTTCTGGCCTTACATTTAGGTCTTTAATCCATTTTGAGCTTATTTTTGTGTATGGTGTTAGGGAGTGATCTAATCTCATATTTTTACATGTACCTGCCCAGTTTTCCCAGCCCACTTATTGAAGAGGCTGACCTTTCCCCACTGTACATTCCTGCTTCCTTTATCAAAGATAAGGTGACCATATGTGTGTGTGTTTATCTCTGGGCATTCTATCCTTTTCCATTGATCTATCTTTCTGTTTTTGTGCCAGTACCATACTGTCTTGAATACTGTAGCTTTGTAGTATAGTCAAAGTCAGGGAGCCTGATTCCTCCAGCTCCATTTTTCGCTCTCAAGATTGCTTTGGTTATTCAGGGTCTTTTGTGTTTCCATACAAATTGTGAAAGTTTTTGTACTAGTTCTGTGAAAAATGCCAGCGGTAGTTTGATAGGGATTGCATTGAATCTGTAGATTGCTTTGGGTAGTAGAGTCATTTTCACAATGTTGATTCTTCCAATCCAAGAACATGGTATATCTCTCCCTCTATTTGTATCATCTTTAATTTCTTTCACCAGTGTCATAATTTTCTGGATACAGGTCTTTTGTCTCCTTATGTAGTTTTATTCCTAGATATTTTATTCTTTGTGTTGCAATGGTAAATGGGAGTGTTTTCTTGATTTCATTTTCAGATTTTTCATCATTAGTGTACAAGAATGCCAGAGATTTCTGTGCATTAATTTTGTATCCTGCTACTTTACCAAATTCATTGATTAGCTCTAATAGTTTGCTGGTAGCATCTTTAGGACACTCTATGTATAGTATCATGTCATCTGCAAACAGTGACAGCTTTACTTCTTCTTTTCTGATTTGGATTCCTTTTATTTCCTTTTCTTCTCTGATTGCTGCAGCTATAACTTCCAAAACTATGTTGAATAAGAGTGGTGAGAGTGGGCAACCTTGTCTTTTTCCTGATCTTAGTGGAAATGCTTTCAGTTTTTCACCATTGAGGATGATGTTGGCTGTCAGTTTCTCATATATGGCCTTTATTAAGTTGAGGAAAGTTCCCTCTATGCCTACTTTCTGCAGGGTTTTTATCATAAATGGGTGCTGAATTTTGTCAAAAGCTTTCTCTGCATCTATTGAGATGATCATATGGTTTCTCTCCTTCAATTTGTTAATATGGTTTATCACATTGATTGATTTGCATATATTGAAGAATCCTTGCATTCCTGGAATAAACCCCACTTGATCATGGTGTATGATCCTTTTAATGTGCTGTTGGATTCTGTTTGCTAGTATTTTGTGAGCATTTTTGCATCTATGTTCATCAGTGATATTGGCCTGTAGTTTTCTTTCTTCGTGACATCCTTGTCTGGTTTTGGTATGAAGGTGATGGTGGCCTCATAGAATGAATTTGGGAGTGTTCCTCCCTCTGCTATATTTTGGAAGAGTTTGAGAAGGATAGGTATTAACGCTTCTCTAAATGTTTGATAGAATTCACCTGTGAAGCCATCTGGTCCTGGGCTTTTATTTGTTGGAAGATTTTTAATCACAGTTTCAATTTCAGTGCCTGTGATTGGTTTGTTCTTATTTTCTATATCTTCCTGATTCAGTCTTGGCAGGTTGTGGATTTCTAAGAATTTGTCCCTTTCTTCCAGGTTGTCCATTTTATTTGCATAGAGTTGCTGGTAGTAATCTCTCATGATTTTTTGTATTTCTGCAGTGCCAGTTGTTACTTCTCCTTTTTCATTTCTAATTCTATTGATTTGAGTCTTCTCCCTTTTTCTCTTGATGAGTCTGGCCAATGTTTTATCCATTTTGTTTATCTTCTCAAAGAACCAGCTTTTAATTTTATTGATCTTTGCTTCATTTCCTTCATTTCTTTTTCATTTATTTCTGATCTGATTTTTATGATTTCTTTCCTTCTGCTAACTTTGGGGTTTTTTTTGTTCTACTTTCTCTAATTGCTTTAGGTGCAAGGTTAGGTTATTTATTCTAGATGTTTCCTGTTTCTTAAGGTGGGCTTGTATCACTATAAACTTCCTTCTTAGAACTGCTTTTGCTGCATCCCATAGGTTTTGGGTCGTCATGTCTCCATTGTCATTTGTTTCTAGGTATTTTTTTATTTCCTCTTTGATTTCTTCAGTGATCACTTGCTTATGAAGTAGTGTATTGTTTAGCCACCATGTGTTTGTATTTTTTACAGATCTTTTCCTGTAATTGATATCTAGTCTCATAGCGTTGTGTTCGGAAAAGATACTTGATACAATTTCAATTTTCTTAAATTTACCAAGGCTTGATTTGTGACCCAAGATATGATCTATCCTGGAGAATGTTCCATGAGCCCTTGAGAAAAATGTGCATTCTGTTGTTTTTGGGTGGAGTGTCCTATAAATATCAATTAAGTCCATCTTGTTTAATGTATCATTTAAAGCTTGTGTTTCCTTATTTATTTTCATTTTGGATGCTCTGTCCATTGGTGAAAGTGGGGTGTTAAAGTCCCCTACTATGAATGTGTTACTGTCGATTTCCCCTTTTATGGCTGTCAGTATCTTCCTTATGTATTGAGGTGTTCCTATGTTGGGTGCATAAATATTTACAATTGTTATATCTTCTTCTTGGATTGATCCCTTGATCATTATGTAGTGTCCTTCTTTGTCTCTTCTAATAATCTTTATTTTAAAGTCTATTTTTTCTGATATGTGAATTGCTACCTCAGCTTTCTTTTGCTTTCCATTTGCATGGAATATCTTTTTCCATCCCCTTACTTTCAGTCTGTATGTGTCTCTAGGTCTGAAGTGGGTCTCTTGTAGACAGCATATATATGGGTCTTGTTTTTGTATCCATTCAGCCAATCTATGTCTTTTGGTGGGAGCATTTAGTCCTGGACTTATTTTTTTTTAATTATTTTGATCAAAGGAGTAAAAAATGTGAAGAAATTATTTAATTTATAAGAACTGATTACAGTTAATTTTTCTAATCTCTCATTTGCCACCTCTTTTTGAAATTTTGCCTGTAGACATGTAATTCTTCTTTGTGTTTTTAATTTTAACTCTCTTTGATTTTTAGTCTGTTAAATGGAGATTTTAGGCTTTTACAGCTGAAAATTGACAATGTCCACAGAAACCAATGGAGCAGAATTATCTTCAGCTATTCAGTATCCTAAAATTAAGAATTTAAGAAGCGCTTGTTTTGCCATCCAAATAAGAAACACATACCAGAATGTGCACTCCCTAGCAAGCACCAGGCACACAGACTGTGGAATTTATAATAAGCACACTTTGCTATGAATACTTAACACAATGTGGTTGCAAAAAGAAATGAGCCAGGGTGTCACAGAGAGCCTCTATGGCTCTCTGCCTTATACTTTTCAGGGACATATAGGGAAACTGTCCCCTTTTGAAAACTTGTCCATTAACTTGAATTTTAAAACCCACAAACATGTTTCTATAAAATTGCTACAAAACCTGCAACTTAAAATCTTTGTAACCTTAAAATGCATACAGATTTGGTGAGCTCCTTCTGTTTATTTCATAGTAAGCCAGATTCTTACTTTCCTTATTTGGACAGGAGTGTTATTTCCAAAGAATGAATTGTTGAATTTCAAGGGATTTTAGGCTGTCTGATTCAATAACTATAGTTTTATTGGGCTTATTTTCAAACTGTATCAGATTTTGGAGCAGTGAAGCATAAAGCAGAAATACAGAGCAGAACTTTTATTCCACTCCGATGGAAAGAAGAAGGTGAATAGGAAAAATTGGGAACTACAAAATACTTAGAAAACCACAAAGAATTTTTACCTTTTTTTATTTTCTTTTCTCAGAACTGTTATCCTTCCCCATCACTCAAAGACGTAGTGTCTAATGCCATCATAACAGACTCCAAATGCATTCTTTTGCAAAAAGATATTCAGGTAATTAGCAACAGTAGAAAATTCTAATTTAACATTGCAGATTGAACACCTGAGTTTTCATTAATCTTTTCTGAAATGGTAGGAAAATGATAGTAAAAATATAAAACAAGTATAATCCTCTCCCAACATATACATACAAAAAAGGGAAAAGGAGTTAACAATGGAAGAGAGCAAGATGAAAAGTGTATACTTTAGTGGTATTTGGCTTAGTACAGAGGGGAACAATGATGTCTCAAGTCTTACAGAAGAAGGTACAGATAAGAAGCAAGCTTATACACTCTAACTCTAAATATCAGCTTATTCAGAAAAAGGGAGAAACTAATTAAAGGATTAATTTACAAAGTCCAACACATAACTGAGAGAAATTTCAGAAAAATACAAGAAGTAAAAACAACCCCAGGTATTTTAAGATGGAAAAGATTTAATACAGTGAATGATATGCTTACAGAACCATGAAAGGGGGAAAAAAGAGCAGATTCTAAGCTGGGTATCTTGAAATGAGGCCAGCAAATATAAAATTGGCTAGTTAAGCCTCTGATGTCACTACTGGAGTTATAATGGTCTAGGTCTGGAGCCATGGCCACAGCCATACTAAGCTTTGAATCTCAGGAAGCTGAAAAGTGGTTGCCTAAATGTTCATTCCAGCGATTAGGAGGTTGGGTGAAAAAGTCACCACTACTGGGCCATTTTCCTGATACTCAGGAAACTAGAAACTGGAGCCTTCTTCTGCAAAATTCTAATCTGATAGCCAGGGTTAATAGTCAGTTGCCAGAAGAAAATGGAATCAACTTCACTTCTGACATTCAAATCTTGAACGAGTGACTCTAATTGTAGGAACCTAATAATCACTCAGAAACTTAGTTGTGAGGATTTTGAAAAATGTGGTTTCTAGCTGGGTAGCCATGTGCTCATCTAAAACTCTATTATTTAGTAAGAATAGATTTGGGAGGGACAAATAACTCTAGAAGTATACAATAGTTTATTTTCCTTGAGATATTGAATGAAAATGGCTCTAAATTTGAGCAGGTGAAACAGGGGGACTAAGTAACAGTCTATATACTGAACAGTGAGATTCCCAGTTCATTTCCTCCATTTAACTTCCAGAATGCTGGAAGCCAGGTTTAATGTCACAGGCGTGATTGGAACATTGTTACTTGGACAAATTAACCCAAGGGAAAAATGCTAAAAATATTGATATTTGGGAGCCCTAATGAAATGCCCAAAAGAAACCCACAATTTTATAAAATCTTGCCACACATAAAGCTTCCAATCAGATTGTACTGTATCACAGTTAAGTAAAAGGGACTTCCAATGATATTAGTCATTTTTGAATGTCTTTAATATGAAAGAGAAAAACCAAAATAAGCAAGCAAACAACAACAACCAAAAAAAAAGAAAATCCCAGCAACAAGTAGTCAATAATCATTTGGAGGAAATGGAGGCAATATAGAGAACAGAAGAAAATCAAAAAGGATGATTAATATTATCATAGATTTAAGATTGTAAGTAAGAACAAAACACTTAAAAAATGAAACAATCATATAACAAATATGAGCTCTTGGAAATTAAAAATATAATACCTGAAGTTATAAAATTGTTTTAAAATCCTTGTGAGGATTACAAGATAATATTAGAGGAAATCATACAGAAAGTAGAATAGAAAAATGACCAAGTAAATCACAGAGAAAAGAAAACAACTGGAGGATCAATTTACCAAGTCCAATATATAACTAAGCAGAAATCCAGAAAGAAAAATACAGAATAAATGTAAAAAATTATCAACAAAATAACAAAAAAATTCTCAAAAATGAAAGATATAACTTGTATATCAAAAGGTTCCACTAATGGTCATTTTACTGAATAAAAAGATGCACTGAGGCACCATTATCATTAATTTTTATAAAACCAGAGACAGAAAGATGATGATGATGATGATAAAAGAGAGAGAGAGAGACTGACAGAAAGTTTATACCCACCTGAACAGGAAATGGAATGACAACTGACTTTTTAGCAGCAAAATATTGAGGAGAAGATAATTTCCAATCAAGAATTTAATGATGCATCAAACTAATCAAGTTGAGAAGAGAACAAAATAAAGATATTTCAGATATTCAGTCTTCAAAAAGTCACTATCCTCAAAAAAAAAAAAAAGTCACTATCCTCATATGCTTTCTAGGCCTCAGCTCTGCAAAATGCCTCATATATTATTGTCTCTTGCCTTGGTCTTAATGAATTCTTCTGTGAGCAGTAGCATTGAAATGAATAGATAAGTTTGTAATTACTTTGGTACATAGCATTCTGAGTTGTTGCTCTCTTATAACTTTGCATATTACACAGGTTTTTTTAGTTGTTGAAACAAACAAAAGATTTTCCAATCTTGCATGATGATCTCAAACATGCAGATGTTAGAGGACTGCACATCTAGTTGGTCACTATTAGAGACTGGAAATACATCTATTAATTTCAGCAAGGTTTGTTTTGTCTAGGGAGTTACCCATGACATCAACTCAGCTAAAACAAACAAACAAAAAAAAAACACTTTATGAAAAGACATTTTCAGCAAAAATAAAAGTTCCTTCTTTCCATCTCAGTCCTCTCCTGCCCCATAACTATTACAATCAAAACCAGCAATGCATTTGTTCAGCACCTAGCTCTTAGAAGGCATTTAGGAACTAACTGTTGACCAGCTAACTGCTGAAGTCATTGACCAGAAGACTGCATGAAGGTAAAGACTGGCTTGAGAATTGTATTACTGGTTATCTTTCCTAATTCTACAGTCTTGGAGTACTATGAGAAATGCACATAGCAAACAGCCCTAAAGGCCTCCCTAATTAGCAATCAAATCAAAGTATAGATTTGGAGTAAAAGGAATAGAGTAATAAAAGATCAAATTCTAACCTAAGCCATTAGTTTAGAATAATAAACCATTAGGTTAGAATAATATATGACCATCAACCTGTGTATATGACAATTATACATATGTCATATATATGTATATATGACAACCTGTATATATGACTGTATATATGACAATGAAGTATGATCTGAAAAAGACAATAAATCCTAGAATACGATGCCTGAAATTTCACTGTTACAACTTGATTACTTTTTTATAACTCTGGATCTTATGTTAAAATGGAAATTACATTTAGTTCATTTGTACTTCAGTGTAATTTAGTTTCAGGTCCTTTTCTGAGACAGAATACAGGAGAGCACAACGCTTAGTGAAAACAAGGGGTAATGGGCATTCAAACAAGAGCTGAAGGAATCAGAGAACAGCTTCATTACACAGCAGTGAGGGAGCAGCTTCATGGACCTCCATGGAGGTCCGTGGCATGCTTGAGGGCAATCCGATGATCCGAAGAAGCAGTTAATTTTCATCTTGAAAATCAATTTGTAGAAAAAATTCTGTTGAGAAGAGGAAGGGTGACAGGCATGTAAACTAGGATTTGTGTGGCTTCTGAGCACTTGTTAAACATGTTGAAATTCCCAAGTTGTATATCAACCACTTAGGGATTCGAGCTTTATGTAGAGTTTTATGTAGAGTTTTATGTAGATTTATGTAGAGTTTAAGCTTCCATATCAGTCCTGAGCTGCTGAAGAAATGAACTTCTAGGCAAAGCTTTAGAGCCAGCCCAGGGACCTGGACTTAATAAAGCATATCAGAAGGGTCAGAAGTTCTGAGGTGATCAGTGTATAAATTCTTAATCCCTGTATACACATTTGATCATTTATTTATCACCATGACTCATCATGACCAGGTGTGCTGTGTGAAATGTTTCCCCCAACCTCCTGCACAGACCCGCCAGTAATTCATTCAGATTTTCCTATTGGAAATCATCTGAATATTGCACTTCAGTGTTTATATATAAAAAAACTTGCTAAATACTGGATATCATAGGAGTTTGATCAATTTATCCTTATGTGCTCTCATTTCTATAATTAAAATTTAAAACTGTATTTAGTTTATTTATACCAAAACATATACTTATAAAAGAATAAAACTCCATAAAAGTTGATGCATTTGTGATTTTAGCACAGTATATATGAGATGAATTTAAAATGTCAAGAAATTAATTCATTATTAAAAGTTTCCTCCTAGACAAAGTCCAGTGAATTATTTAAGTTGTGGCATCCAAAGTCACTACTGCACCCTCTTTCAGTCATTTACAAGGGTTTTCATAGAAGTTATCCCAATTTTATTATTCATTGCCATAAAAATCTCAATTATAGCAAAATATAAAGACCTTAGTAAGGCAAACAAACTGTAAAGATAGCAAAATTAGGGGGCTTAACATGTAGGAATAGAGAAATGTAGTTTATGTAGAATCCTATTTGTTGATAATGGGCCTTTAAGGAAACTTGTTGGAAAGATTGAGCTTATGGCTCTACTTTATAATTAGTGGAAGTGAACTTCATTGCTCTGGTTCTAGAATTTTGTACTAAGATCCACAGTCATCATTTCTCCCTTTACCCTACAGAATTTCCTCTTTTGGATTTTATCATATGTTGTACCATATGCTGGCTTTTATTCTTAATTTGTGTCATCAGTATTTCTTGCCCTTTAAATTTTATATTAACATATTCTGTGCATGTCCACTTACTCTCTTCCATTCAGAGGACTACTTCAGCATGTTACAAGCACTCAACAAGTGTCTATTGATTGATTGGCATCATTGATACCCACATGTTGCACACTGATGACTGTTCTGAGCTAAGAAAAATTATTCTGGAATTCAATTCTAAATTAAACTATTGTTTAGGGAATTTTACATTTTTTTCTTCTGAAGTAACTGATTGTATATTATATGTAAAGACAATCAACATCTATAAAAACAAAAAGAAAGCAAACAGTACTAAAATGACTTCCATTCTGATTGTGATGTAAAGCTATCTCTAGAGATGTGATGTAAAGCTATCTTAAAGAGAAGTGGCCAAGATGTAGAGTAAGAAGACCCTGAGCTCACCTCCTTCTATGGGCACACCAAATTTACAACTATTTACAGAGCAACTATTGATGAGAACAACCTGAAGCCTAGCAGAGAATATTTTATACAATTAAAGCTATGAAAAATGAACCACAATGATATGGATAGAAGAGACAGACATGCACTGTAGTCAAGACCCATACCCCTAGGTAGATGACCCAGAAAAGGGAGGATATTTACAATTGCAGAGTTTCTCCCCAAGGAGCAAGGGATCCAAGCTCAACATTGGGCTCCCAAACCCCATATGGGCTTCTCAGTCCAGGGATCCTACACTTGGAAGACAAACCCCCAGATTGTTTGGCTTTAAAGAGCAATGGGGCTTACTTTTGGGAGAGACAGAGGGCTGTAGAAATAGACACCACATTTAAAGGGTTAATGCAAAATCACGTGCTCTGGGACCCAGGGCAGAAACAGTAATTTGAAAGGACCCATTTGCTGTTCTTGGAGAGCTTCCAAGAGAAGTAGGAGACACCTGGGACTCTATCTACTACAAGGACACTGGTGGTTCTGACCAGTACCATTTTGGAATCTTCCCTCTAGCTTTTAACCACTGGGACTCAGCCAGTCAGCACCAGTCCTGGGAAGCCAAAGGCCAAGCAGCTACCTGTGTGGGGATAAAATCTCACTCACCAGCAGGTTGGCTGCTGTAGGAACCTCTGAGCTCCAGCTGCCCCGGGACACGGTTCCACCCAACCGTAGGATGACATCAGCCCCAGGTCACCCTGGGCTCTGGCCCACCTAACAACAGGCAGATGCAAGCCCAGGACCACTGCAGCCTTACAACCACCTGTTTCAACCTGACCCACCCACAAGCAGGTTGGAACCAGAACCAGACTCAAGATCTGCTGAATTCTGTCCTGTCCACCAGTGGGTCAACATTAGTTTCTGGACACTTTGGTGCTCTCAGCCAACTACCCTAGGATCTGGTCTCTCCCAGCAGCAGGTTGACACTAGCGATGGGGTCTTTAACCCTTCAGCCAGCCACCACAGGACTTGGTCTCCCCCACCAGTGGGCCGGCACTAGCCCCAGGAATACCCAGGGTTCTGTATCCAACTGGTTCCTAACACAGCCCTGCCACCAGCAGACCAGCACTAGGAATGGAAGTTCCCAGTTGATGCAGCCAAACATGCCAGGACCCAGCCCTATCTACCAGTGGCCTACAGCCTTTACCCTAGTCAGAGTCTGGCAACCAACTGGACCTGGGACCAGCCATGCCTACCAGTACACCCACAGTAGCCAGTCCACCACAACAGAAGGGCCTATTTAGCCCACATAGAGAGCACCCCTAGAGCATATAGCTCTGGTAACCAAAGGGGAGTGTGCTGCTGGGCCCCATATGTCATCTCCTAATAAGATCACTTCTCCAAGATTGAGAAACATAACCAATCTACCAAATACATAAAAATAAAAACAGACAATTAGGCAAAATGAGGCAAAAGAGGAATATGTTCCAGAGGAAAGAGAAATATAAAATCCCAGAAGAACTAAATGAAGTTCAAGATAAGGAATCTACCTGAAAAAGAGTTTAAGGTAATGATCATAAAGATATTCAAAGAATAGGGAAGAAAAATGAATGAAAAAAGTAAGAAGTTAGGGGCTTCCCTGGTGGCGCAGTGGTTGGGAGTCCGCCTGCCAATGCAGTAGACATGAGTTCATGTCCCAGTCCGGGAAGATCCCATATGCCACGGAGCGGCTGGGCCCATGAGCCATGGCCACTGAGCCTGTGCGTCCGGAGCCTGTGCTCCACAATGGGAGAGGCCACAACAGTGAGAGGCCCATGTACCGCAAAAAAAAAAAAAAAGTAAGATGTTAAAAGTTTTCAACAAAGAGTTAGGAAATGTGAAGAAGAATGAAACAGACCTGAAGAATACAATAACTGAAATAAAAATACACAAGAAGAAATCAAGAGTAGATTAGATGATACAGAAAAATGAGTCAGTGGACTGGAAGACAGAGTAGTGGAAATCACTCATGATGAACAGAAAAAGAATTTTTAAAAAAGAAGTGAGCTTAAGAAACCTCAGTGACAACATCAAGCATATTATTAACATTATAGGGGTCCAAGTAGAAGAAGAGAGAGAGAAACAGGCAGAGAATACATATGAAGAACTAATAACTGAAAACTTCCCTAACCTAGGACTGTCAACAGACATCCAGGTCCAAGAAACACAGAAAGTCACAAACAAGATCAACACAAAGAGGACCAGACCAAGACACACTGTAATTAAAATGGCAAAAGTTAAAGATAAAGAACATTAAAGCAGCAAGGGAAAAGCAACGTGTTATGTACAAGGGAATTCCCATAAGACTATCAGCTGACTCTGCAGGCCAGAAGGGAGTGGCATGATATATTTAAAGTGATGAATGGAAAAAGCCTGCAACCAATAATACTCTACCTGGCAAGCTCTTTTCAGATTTGATGGAGAAATCAAAAGTTTTACAGACAATAAAAAGCTAAAAAAGTTCAACACCAAAAACCAGTTTTACAAGAAATGCTAAAGGACCTTCTCTAAACAGAAAAGAAGAGGTCAAAACTAGAAGCATGAAAATTACAAAGAGAAAAATCTCATTGGAAAAGGCAAATATACCGTAAAGGTAGTAAATCAACTATGTATAAAACAAGAAGTTTAAAAGTAGTAAAACCAAACTGCATAATAATAAGTAGTTAAGGGATACACAAAACAAATTGATGTAAAATATGTTTGAAACAGTGAATGTGGGGGAGAAAAATTCAGGGTTGTTAAGATGTGTTTGAACTTAGAGATCAATAATGTAATATAATCATGTACGTATATTTTGCTATATATAAACCTCATGGTAATCACAAACCAAAAATCTATATAGATACATAAACACAAAAAAAGAGAAAGGAATCCAAACATTAAAGATAATCATCAAATCACAAGGGAAAAAAGCAAAGAAGAAAAATGGAACAAAAAAGAACTACAAAAACTACCCC